>NW_021320019.1:8500679-8539706 GCF_001605985.2 Dendrobium catenatum | reverse complement strand
TAGATTTGGAAAGGTTTACTCCAGACGTACAAGCTCAAGCTGTAATCCAAAGCAGATTCACATGCAAGCAGTAGACAGGATATTGCACTACCTTAAAGGGAGACCAGGAAAAGGAATTCTCTTTAAGAGAGATCGTGGAATAACCCTATAAGTATACACGGATGCTAACTACGCAGGATCACTGGTTGATAGAAGATCTACCTCTAGGTATTGCACATTTCTTGGAGGTAACTTAGTCACATGGAGAAGCAAGAAACAGAATGTGGTAGCAAGATCCAGTGCAGAAGCAGAATATCGAGCTATGGCCTTGGGAATATGTGAGCTACTATGGATCAAAATAATCCTAGAAGATCTAAAAGTTAAGTGGGATGAGCCCATGAAACTACACTGTGACAACAAATCAGCAATCAGCATAGCCCACAATCCAGTCCAGCATGACAGGACCAAGCACATAGAAGTGGACAAACATTTTATTAAAGAAAAACTAGACAGTGGTCTAGTAAATGTTGACCATGTATCATCAAAGGATCAACTTGCATATATCCTTACTAATGGATTGAACAGTTCTGCCTTTCTCCGAATGCTTGACAAGCTGGGAATGACGGATCCATATTCCCCAGCTTGAGGGGGAGTGTTAAATCTCAACCTCAAGATCCAAAAAGAATCCACGGCTGTGAACAGTAATATGTGGGAAGATCACCTGAATCACATTAATTACTTCCATAGTTGATTTAGGAATAATTGTATTCTCATTATTCTAGAGTTATTTGTTTCCTTATCAATACACCTTGTACAGATCTATAAATAGGGAGTAGATTGTATAATAAAATTCAAGCTTTTCCCTCTCAAATTCTCAGTTTTAACAAAAACAATATCCTAAAAATACCCATACGTCAATATCTTGCCATGATGTACTGCCACCTACTCCAAAATTCATTCACACGAGAATATATATAGATAGGATATGAACATTCCCCTTACACATTTTGCACCATCCATCAAGATATTTGAATGTTAAGATTTGAAGTAATCAAAAGAAACCTTTTCATCTTAAATGACCTTTAGATATTTTAAATTTTAATCATTCAAATTTGTTGACAGATAATATAATGAGTAAAAGCTTCAAATAGCCCCTCCGACTATTGATAAATGTCCAATTTAAACCCAGAGTTTCACATTACTCTAATTTTGTCCCTCAATTATTAAAATTGGCTAATTTAGTCTCAAAGTCTAAAATAAAAGTTGAAGTTAACTTCAAAGTTAAATATGAAGGATATTTTAGGTACTACAAGAGGATATGAGATTACATTACATATATTATTTAATTTTATTATTTAATAAATTATAGTACATATTTAATCTACTAAATAAGGGCGAATAAATAGTGAAAAAATTTTACTTTTTTTTAAAGCAAAATCTAACATGATAAAAATTACAATTTCATATCATTTAAATATAATAAAAATATCACAAGTTAATTTCATATCATTTAGTTTATTAACAAATCAAATTTAATTTATGTTTTAATTTTAACTTACATTTTAAGTAAAAGTTACTTAATAATTCTAATTTTAATTATTGTTAATAAATTACAATTACAATAATAATATAGCTAGAAAATAATTTAATTATGAAATAACTTATTAATTTTAATTTTGATTCTATTTTTAATTATTTATGAGTTATTATTAATTCTTAGTTTTAATTATCATTATTAACTAACCATTATAAATAATATAATTAAAATCTAAGTTCATGATCGATTAATCTACATAATTAATTATTTATTAATTACATCATACTCTTAATTAATTCTAATTAAAATAGTTAAAGTAAATTAATTTGTTTATATGTTAGATTTCTCTGGCAATGCTTATTCTGCTGTCTTGCTATAGCCACAAGTTTGCTTTTCCTCTTCTCTGGCTATTTGTTGTTCTTTGACTTCATCTGCTTTACGTGAGAGGTAAAGTTTTGAATGAGTCACTAAATAACTTCTTCGCCTCCTTTGATGATGTTCATTCCTATCGGATCCAATGTCACACCTCCTCGTCGTTCTTTTGTAGGATTGGAAGTAACAACGGGAACTTGCTCGTTGTGAAGGTAGCCATCTTTCTTCCTATATCCAAACAGCCTCGCTGGGTGTCTAGCTCGCGGTGTGTTCTGTCTAGCAACCGCACATGAATCTGGAATGTGAATCAAAGCACGTCGCACCGCATCTCGCGAGCCAGCAAAGGCCGCCTTGCTTGCTTGCGTCGCCTTGTTTGCAGTTTCTTCCTCACACAATTCGGTGTCCATGGCTTACTACGGGAAGGCGAGAGAGCATATAACAAGTAATTTTATCTAAATGCCCAGAAAGAAGCGAAGCTCTCCAGCTTTTTCCATTAATTTAAATGGAAAATTTATCCCAGGGACCAAATTGGACAATTTTTAGTAGTTGATGGACCAAATTAGGGCAATGCAAAACTCTTGGACTAATTTGATATTATTCCCAGATCTTATACACACAAATAAAACTGAAACTGAGAACCAATGAATCTTGTTCTAAAAGTTTCTTCTTTGGCTTAATAAGTTTTATATATTTTACAAATTATTAATTTAAGTTAGAGATTCCATAATTAAGTTGCTGAAACTTTGTGGTTAAGAGTGATTTCTGTAAGGCTAGGAAAGATCATTAGAGCAATAAATAGATTTGAGCTTCCTCCAAAAATAGAGGCGAGCTTCTGAGGCATGTGCTACATTTTTTGTCCTCTTTCATAGCAAAAGGACAAGAAACTCAATAGAACAATGAATTCAACTTATTAACAATGTTTTCTCACTTTAATGCCAAATTCAGTGCAAATAGAAGAACTAATTTAGAAGAAGCACCAGCTACATTACTAATAGACTAAATCTTGACTCAATTTCATAAGAACTCAAAAATATATAAGTGATATACCTCTCCTTTTCAGAACACAAGGCTGAAATATCATAGATGCCTTTATTGGTGAGGATCCTGAAGTTTTTTCATGGTAATAATTAGAAATAAAGCATGCAGGGGAAAAATATGCATGATGATGTAAAGCTTTAGCTTTATTGTTGAATACGATGAAATAGAATGATTAAAGTGGAAACTACTAGAAAATCATAAAGCAATTAGAGCTTATACAGATATAAAATTACAATTAAAAGTGACAACATTTGAAAACCTTAGGCACTTAACTTGTATTAATGACTTTTAACTCAAAGAGGAACATTGACAAATTTGTATCTGCATCAACCAAATCACTTGGAATCCAAATTGAAGATGGGTTTTAGAGTTAGTTAACTGTCAAGGGATTGCAAACCTTTGTTTTGTCCATTGTAGAACATGTCACCTAGGGAATAAAAGGCATGATAACTTTACATCATCCCCTTCTTCTACAGGCTTATCACCAGCAGTCTATTACTTGGCAAGCCATCAAACAATTCATGGTAGTCACACACAATACAGAGAGGAAGTTAGAGGGCCCATACCGCATGGCCAACCCTTAGCTCACTGGAACTGCAAACATAAAGTGTTTGCAATCAACAGAGACATTTTTGTTAGCTTTACACTCAAATCAAATTATGCAGGTCAAAGTTCTAGGGAGTTAGCAGCACATAGTATCAAAATAATCTAGCCAAATTCTTTGCCATCAATCTCCAAAAAACTAAGTCCATCAATTTCATGGGATTTCATGATTTGGTGTTCTTGTTGGAGAACGTAAATGGAAAGAAATATATCAACATTATGGATATCCATTCATTCTCTTGTATAGATGCTTTGTAGAACCTTCTTCTATTTATCTCAATAGGCATTCTGACAGTCAAATGCTAAAATAAAAACTCTAACAAAACCTTTCTGATGCATAGACTCATACAAAAAGGATTCAGCATAATTTTTTAGATAAAAAGACAGAATCAACGGGAATTGAGTTAGTTGCGTGCAATATATTAGGGCCCAAAACTATGTTTGTGGGCTCCGGAAATTCGCAATTCGGCCTCTCCGTGGTCTCTTTCTTTCTTCCGGGCCATTTTGGAGAGTTTTAACAAGTATGTTCCAGGGTAAAGTTTCAGAATGCATATTGGGTTTTAAATAAGACACTACCCAGAGATTTCGCCCTCATTTTGCGAGGACTTTATGATCAGAATTCTAGTTTCCTATAGGCGCAAGCCCCTATAGTTAATTACCCCTCCCCATAGAGAGAGATAACTTTCGATAAAGGCTAGTCATCAAACAGATACATAGTATCTGGCATATAATAACAGTGTTTAGGTATTTAAAACAAAGTTTAAAATTGAAAATTTATCATCTTGCACTTAAAGAGGATGGTGGGGGGTGATGATAGACCCGATCAAGATCTCATTATTCTATCATCCTGAGTCATCATGATCCCTAGTCTATTTAGTCAGAGGTAATCAACCCAACCTAACAGAAGGATCCTTGTTGGCAACCATGGGTTGCTTCATCTAAGGGTACCTTGTAGACCTATGGTGAATATTTGTTTAAGGGGATAAATTTGAATCACCTTAACTAAAAGAGAGCTTTGTGCCCTATCGGTCATATCATATTGATCATTACTCAATGATTTAGAGCTGTTTGAGAACATATAGGCTCTGACCATGACCGTACTTTAATGGTGCAATTTGGCAACAAAATCACTCAGTCAGAGCATCCCGATCATGAAAGTGCAGAACACCCTTGTGTTGGGCAGAGACGGGTAAAAGAAAAATAATTGGTATTGAATTGGTGGATGATGTTACCAACAAGATCAAATTGATCAGAGAAAGATTAAAGGTAGTACAGGACAGACAATAAAAATATTATGATGCAAAGCACAGGCCAGTTAAGTTCGAAGTAGGAGAATTTATTTTTCTTAAAGTCAGTTCAATGAAGGATTTACAACAATTTGGAAAGACAAGAAAATTAAGCTACAATTCATTGGTCTTTTTGAAATTATTAAGAGGATAGGAAATATAGCCTACATATTGAACCTGCCAGTAAATATACAAGGGATACACAATATGTTTCACATATCAGTGCTTTGAAAGTATGTATCAAATGGGTCAAAAAGAATCAAGTAAAAATCAATTGACTTGCTGCCTGATTTGAAATATGATGAATAACCTGAAAGAATACTGGAATAGATGTGAAACAACTGAGGAATTAGGAAATAACTTTTATGAAGATTTTATGAAAACATGGAATAGAAAGAGATGCCACTTGGGAGAAAGAAGATGAAATGAAAGTTCAATATCCTCATCTATTCAATTAAGGTATGATATTTATTCTTGTTATTAAATTTCGAGAATAAAACTTTTATGAGGGGAGATTGTAAGAGCCGATGTAAATTGGTATGTTCAATTGAACCGGTCAGCCCTAACTTCTAAACCGCATGAGCAGGAGCGAAACCAAGAACGCACCGAAACTGGGCGGACAACACGTAAGCTCAGCGGCCTCAATTGGGCTCGATTCGCGATTCTGAGCGAAGGAACGTGTATGGGGATGAAAGTAAATGACTCCTCTCTAAGTATAACTTCCTCATCTTCGTTCATTGTTGCAAAAAAAGCAAAAATTTAGAGAAGAGGCGATGAACGAGAGGAAGAAGCAGGAAGGTTCGTTTATCTTTTTTTTATTCATTTATGTATAAATCCTTTCATATTACTTCATCTAAATATTGAAGGATGTTTAATTAAAGGCAGAAGAAGAGATTGAAAGAGGAAAGGAACAAATTTAGAGAGATAGTGGAAAGAATTTAGGGATTTCCTTCTGAAGTTTTTTTTATTCTCTGATAGCAGAATAAAGAGTAAGTGTTTAAATTACTAATTAAGTTCGACTTAGATAAGAATTTCTATTCTCATTTTCTAATTAAAGAAACATTATTGTTGTAAGAAGAATCCAATTATAGTAAGCTTTGGTTCGACAATAAAGGAAGAAGAATTGTAAGAAAGAAAATTTTCTACGAGGTAATTATTTTTTTTAATAAAAATTTTGGGATGAATTAGAGCTCTTTTATGTTATGATTAATGTTTAATTAAGTAAAAGTCCTCTTTAAAAATGTTTGAAGTAAATTAGGTTATTGTAAGAAGAATAGGAATCCTTCATGTTGCTTTGAAGATGTATTTGGGTACTCTAAGTTGAAGTTTTATATTAATTAAGATCTCATTAATATTATTTGAAGAATGAAAGATTTTCATAATTATGTTGAGACGAATATTGAAATCTATAGCAAAGCTCGGGGTTTGAAAATATTCAAAGTGGGTAATTATAGTTGTGTATAATTTTATAATAGTATTTTTGTTTCAATTCTAAAAGTAATATTTTATATAACTATTTTACTTATTTTTAAAGACTATTAAGAGTAAGGCAATATAAATTCAAATGCATATATGATGGTGAAAATTTGACATATAAATTGTTATGACTGAAAATATACATTAATTATCATGAATATGAAGGTGTATGAATATATACACATAAGAATACAAAGGATTAGGGAAAAAATGATATAACTTATAAATTATAAATAAAAGTATAAATGCAAAAATAAAAATAATATGTATGCAAATTACAGGAGCTCACCTTCATATGATACTAGCTGGGGAAGCTACATACTCGTGCACATTAATGAGCTTCTACTACTTTATCAGCTCATTAATGCAATTAATTAGATTCATTTCCCCTTACTTTGGCTCCTTGGTTTCCCCCACCTTGGTTCTCCCCCCCCCATCCCCCCATGGCTTGTATCTTCCTATTCTTGTGTCTCTTTGGTTTCTTCCTTGTGAGTAAATGTTGTGGGCTAGTTGTCTTTTCATTTCTTCTCCTTGGCTGCTTTCCCGTGACCCTTCTGCCCTGTTTCCTATGTTGGCTCATCGGGTCCCTCTCTGGCTATTTTCCCGTGGCTTGCTAGCTGGGTTTCCCGTGGCTTTTCTTCCTGTTTTCTATGCAGAATTTGGGGGCTGTTGTGGTGTCTTTTGGCCTTTCATTTCCCCAAACCTGATTGGTTTTGGTTGGAGGCGGAATGGCTGTTTGACTTCTTTCTTTTGCTTATAAATTGGAGATATTTTGAAATGAAAAAGGGTGATAATGTGATTTTTGGACAGCAAAACCCGAGGGTTTTTCTTGGAAGAGCTTGAGAGCTTGTTCCACTTCTTCCTCTCCTACTTGGGAAAGCTTGCGAGCTTGTCCTCCTATCTTTCCTCTCGGGCTTCTTATCTCATTCTTCTATCCGCAAGTTCCCTTCTACTTGTATCTTTCTTCTCAAGCAAAGGAAATGCAACTTTAGGTGTTTTATGGTTGTCAAGAGTTGTAAGGTAATTGTTTATATTTGTGTTTGTAAGTGTCAAAGTTTGTAAGAGTTTTTTACCTTATAAAAAGTTATATTTTATCATATTTGTGTCTTTTTGGGTATATTTGTGTAAATTTTTTTTATCCTTGGAAGAGTAGTCTTTGCTTGCAAAAATTTGGGGCTTTTCCCAAATTTTTGCTTGCATCAATTTGGTATCAGAGCCAAGTTTGTGTCTTCCTAGGTCTCTCTTTTCGTATTTTTAAGTGTTTAATAAAATGGAAAATCACAAAAAATTGAATCAGTTGTGGAAGAAAGCAATCCAGAAGTTTCTGAAGTCCATATGGATAGATGGATTCCGACGGAAGGAAATTTGACATATCCCTTACAGAATGAACTATACAATCTCCAAGTGAAGATGCATTTGTGTACGGAGCGGTATATGAAAAAGAAACAACTTTTACAAGAACAATTCAAGCGAGAGCGAGACGAGGTCTTGAAAAGGTATGCAGCAAAAATTCAAGAGCTTGAAGCACCTTCTTTGCCTCCTCGGAAGAAATCTAAAGACAACTTATTGGGAGATGAGCATTTTCAACCAGAGGAGAATTGATGTAGGCAAGGGGGGTAAAAAAAATGAATATTTTGTTCTTTGGGCTGCTTGTTGTCTCACGGTTTGGTCCTTAGCTGCTTTGGTTTTGAGCTAAAATTTTGGGAATGAAGTGGTTCTATCTCATAAATGCTTAGTTTCTTCTCAAGTCAACTCATTAATGAGCTTCTACTACTTTATCAGCTCATTAATGCAATTAATTAGATTCATTTATCCTTACTTTGGCTCCTTGGTTCTCCCCCCTCCCCCATGGCTTGTCTCTTCCTATTCTTGTGTCTCTTTGGTTTCTTCCTTGTGAGTAAATGTTGTGGGCTGGTTGTCTTTTCGTTTCTTCTCGCTGGCTACTTTCCCAAGACCCCTCTGCCTCGTTTCCTGTGTTGGCTACTCGGGTCCCTCTCTGGCTGCTTTCCCATGGCTTGCTGGCTGGGTTTCCTATGGATTTTCTTCTTATTTTCTGTGCAGAATTTGGGGGCTGTTATGGTGTCTTTTGGCCTTTCATTTCCCCAAACCTGATTGGTTTTGGTTGGAGGTGGAATGGTTGTTTGGCTTCTTTCTTTTGCTTATAAATTGGAGATTTTTTTAAATGAAAAAGGGTGATAATGTGATTTTTGGATAGCAAAACCTGATGGTTTTTCTTGGAAGAGCTTGAGAGCTTGTTCCACTTCCTCCTCTCCTACTTGGGAAAGCTTGCGAGCTTGTCCTCCTATCTTTCATCTCAGGCTTCTTATCTCATTCTTCTATCCGCAAGTTCCCTTCTACTTGTATCTTTCTTCTCAAGTAAAGAAAATGCAATTTTAGGTGTTTTATGGTTGTTAAGAGTTGTAAGGTAATTGTTTATGTTTGTGTTTGTAAGTGTCAAAGTTTGTAAGAGTCTTTTACCTTATAAAAAGTTATATTTTGTCGTGCTTGTGTCTTTTTGGCTATATTTGTGTAATTTTCTTTTATCCTAGGAAGAGTAGTCTTTGCTTGCATGAAATTCTAATATTGTATAAGAAAAAAAATGACATGTATAGCATCTTATATATGTTTGAAGGTTATTTTAGCAATGGTAATTATCCACTGAGTTTATCATGTAAACTCAACTCATTAAACTAACAATTTCAGGTAAGTCTCCAGAGAAATAGAAATGACTTAAAGAGATGAATCTGTCTATATAAGATAATGCACAAATGAAAATAGGTAATATATGATTGATGTAAATATTTAGATTGAAAAAAAAGTATTAGTAGTTTTATGGTAATTTTGTGATAGTAGATTTTCAATTTTATTTAAAAAGTTGAATATAAATTGTTTATGAAATTGAATGAAATGTTACACCCGTCCGATTTTTCGTTCTCGCCTCGTTAATTCGATTATCCGTGTTGGGTCGTAACAAAAGTGGTATCAGAGCTCAATTAGAATATGAATCATACTAAAAGAGTCATTATGTTAATTATTAAAATCAATTTGATAATAAATTATGAATTTATCAGAAATTTAATTGTATAACATGACTTAGAATAATTTTGAAGAAAATGTGGAAAGGACGGCACCAAATATTGTTGTTAACCTTAATGCACTGACCCAAATCATTACAACAATGACAACTAATTCAGGACTCAAGAAATCAACCATCAGGGAGTAGTAGTGGTGGTGGTATGACCCTGGATAAGTACTTAAAACTGTTCTAGGATATGAGACCACCCTTATTTAAGGGAGTAGAGGGATCAATTGAGGCAGAGAACTGTTTGTTATGAATTGAGAAGATTTTAGAAGAAATGTTCTATCCAGATGAGAGGAAACTACTGTCCATAGGAGAGGAAAGTTTCATTGATAACATTTGTGCTTGATGGTGAGATTGAAAGGTGGTGGTGAGGTCAACAACAAGATAAATTTGGAGTACCTAAAATACAGATCAAGTGGGTTGACTTTACTCAGGTGTTCAGAGATTGGTTTATGCCTCTTTCTATGAGGAGACAGATGCAGGATAAATTTTTAAGATTAGTACAATGAGATAGATAAATCATGCAGTATGAGACTAAATTCACTACATTATCCAGATATGCTCCTCAGTTAGTACATACTGCAGGCAAAAAGTATCATTGATTTTTATATGGATTGAATGATACAATTAGGCAACCTCTTGTTCCTCTAGGGATTGATGATTATTCAATGTTGGTGAAGAGAGCTAGAGGGTAGAAACTGACATACAAAATACTCAAAGAAGACATGAATTTTAGAAGAGAAAAAGTAGTGATGTTATGGGAGCTCAGGATTCACAGTAAATCCATTTCACAAGCTAGAAAGTTTAATTAGAAGAAAGCAAAGCCCAATAATAGTGGCAATCAAATGAGCATGAATGATTGTAGTAAGAGTAGAAAGCAACACAAGGAAGAATGACTATCTGGTATAAACACTTGCTTTTGGTGTCATCAACCAGGTCATATAGCTAAGAACTATCCTACTTTGGAGCAAAGACCAGCAGGAGACTCAATCATGAATATTAGACCTCAGAGAAATGTAGAAGATCAAGAATGATATAATCAACTACTTCTACTCCATGACCAAGTCAAGGTTCACAAAATACTCAGCCTAGAGTATATGCATTATCTTAGCAGGATACCAAGGACTCACATGAAGTGATTACAAGTATGTTTTTATTTAATTCATGAGAATTTTGTCAATTGCATGATTAATCAAGTAATATGAATAAGCAAAAAATATGAAAATTGTTAAAGAAATAATATATGTATATGTTAATTTCTATGAAAATTTTATAGGTATGATAACAATTCGAAGAAAGCCACCCAATACAAATTCTCATTGATACATGAGCTTCACACTCCATTTCAAAGGAATTTATTAAATCTGTTGGGTTGAATGTTGATGAAGTAACTACAAATTTAGAAGTATTGATGCCCAATGGATCTAAAATGCATGTTAATAATATATGTCAAATTGAATTCCAAATAAATGAGAGGAAATTCGAAGTAATCTTGAATGTACTACCATTGTATGAATTTCATATGAAATTGGGAATGAATTTGTTATCAAATCACTTTGTGATTATAGACTACAATAAGAAGATTGTCAGATTTAAATTCCTTGGAGAAAAAGAATGTAAATTTTATGGAGATAGAGAAATTTCTTCAATAGCAATAACATATATGAAGGCTTGCAAATTTTTATCCAAAGGGCGTCAATGTTTTCTTGCTCAAGTAAGGGATTTAATTAAAAAGTTAAAAAGTTGAAAGATATATTTATAGTCAAAGAATATCCAGAAGTATTTCGGGATGATTTGTTAGGATTACCACAAGAATGAGAGATAGATTTCAATATTGATTTGATTCCAGGTTCAAAACCAGTGGTAAAAACAACCTACAAATTGCAGTTAAAAAATTACAATAGTTAAAAAGTCAATTGCAAGAGTTGTTAGATAAAAGGTTTATCTGGTCAAGTTCCTCGCTATGGGGAGCTCCAATTTTATTTATAAAGAAGAAAGATGGGAGCTTTAGAATGTGTATTGATTATAAAGAATTGAACAAGCTCACTGTTAAAAACAAATATCAATTGCCCAAAATTGATGACCTATTTGATCAACTAGAGGAAGTCGTTGTTTTCTCTAAGATTTATTTGCGTTCTAGGTATCATCAGCTACGCATTAAGGAGAATGATATAACTAAAACTGCTTTCAGAACTAGATATGTCACTTTTATCCAGCAAGTCTTCAACTATAGTAATGGAGGTCATGCATAAAAATGGTTGAATCTTATAATCGATGTTTCTCATCAGCAATTGAACGGCAAGCTCCTCTTCTTGCTGCTGCTCACATTTTATACTTAATTGTGTTTGCGAGTTATGTATTTGGTAATTGACTCGTCCCTTTTTCGTTTCTCCAAGATGAGGTCAGCAATTGTTGTTTTCACTATCGCGTTGGCGAACCTCCTTACAAACATGATATCAAATTCTACGAACATCGTCATAGAATCATTCGTCAATTCAGCGTACCAATCGAAAATAGTCAAAGACAAACTGCTGATGAACTATCGGAAGAGTAAGGCGTCGTTGACCCAATGTTTCCATAAGTAGCTTTAAATTGAACCAAATGCTGCCTGGGGTTACTATTGTCGCTGAAACTATGAAATTTTGGGACATAATACTTCTTCGGATAAGGCACCTGATCATATTCTGCGGGATAAGGTTGACCCTTTCCTATCATCTTCTCCGCCTGTCAATGGCTATAATAGCCTTGATCATCTTGCTGATAATTCCCTCTAGCTGTGCAGCCTTAACAGGCTTAGCGTACTTACTATGTTCTGCCGAGTATGCTAGCGGACGGTGTTATTAACCTTATTTCCACCTTCAGGGGTACCTCGTACTCCTGAAACTTGAGGCATTTGGAGGTTCGGAGGATGAGCGAGAGTGGGAACAGGGCCTGTGGAAATAATTCTCAACATCATATGTATCATTGCCGCTATCTGGGTCATCATCTTAGTCGTTTTTTCATTCAACTGGGAGATTTCTCTATCTTTTGCCCGCATTTGTTGTGTCATCTGTCTTCGCATATCTACGAAAGTGATAGTATCGATGGCAAAGGGGTTTTCTTCAACCTCTTCTTCTCCTTCTGAGGAGTGGCCACTTATGTTGGCAACAAACCCAGCCCTATAGTGGCGTCGGTGTGTCCATCTGAGCGATAGAGGTTGCCCATCGTCATCATTATCTTCGTGCCTTATCATATATACTACTTCAACATCCATGGTATCTTCTTCACCTTCCTCCTCTTCTTGTACTCAGATCTCCGAGTGGCAATGCCACTGGATCTCCGGTTCATTATTGGGTAGAAAGATTTCTTCGACTGTGGGCTACGGTCGAAGTTAATCTCTTCTTTAGATGAGGTTGGTGAGTGATTGGATCCCCTGGAGGATTCTCTAAGGTGTCAACTATCAAGACGACTGTCATCGTTGACATTCTTTGGAACCCATTTCTGACGATTTCTGTCTGCAAGGCAAAATCTCTGGGAAGCTGCACCGGATGTTATGCCCAAGTTTGTTCTTCTATCTGAACTTCTTCTCTGCGAGGCTTCAGCGTCCAAATTTCTTTCTCTTTCACCGGGACCTTTTGAAGGGGCCTTTCAATGGTGGATCCCTGAACACGCGGTTCAGGTATTACACCCCGATGCTCACCGGGTGAAGTTGGCCTGATTTTTTTTTGAGTTACCATAGGTGGCAACTCCCGTGGTGGGGTTCTCCTGGCCTCGATCACCAATAGCCTTTGGAGTTTCTTTTTCATCAACCTCTTATCTTTCACTTTCTTCAAGACCTTGTATACTCGGACAGACAGGATTTTGGGCTCCTTTTGAGGGATCGAGGCTGGGGTTGTTGGTCCCAAAATGATCTTTTAAGCTCACCAGTGAAGCTATTCCTCTTCACCCACTTTAATCCAATAAATCCATTCTGGGTAGGAACACTTGCTTCTGGTTTTTGGACCGACAAGATTGACGGATGAGCTGGCAGCAATTGCTGAGCTTGAAGCTTTGCATTCTTCTTTTTCCTCTACCTTCTTGTGAGCCTTTCTCCATATGATGATGCTTCATTACCATGCCTCCTAAGGGCAACAAGTTCCCTTGGTAAGATGGTGGTGTTAGTAGTCACCATAGAAATTCTGTCACTAGCTATAACCCTCTTCGTAGTTAGGGGCCCTGGCTGAGAAAACCACTTTAAAACATAAATCCTCCTTCGAGGATTTTCGGCGGAAACAACTCGAATGCTGACAAATGTGCGTGACGTACAGTGGTTTAAGTAGAGCGGGGCCTCCTGGTAGGCCCATCATATATTTTGTCGTTCACAAGGATGACGACAGCCCTTGCATTAGCTGTAAAAAATTGTAGCCCACCAAATTGAATGTTGGATCCAATGTTCCCAGTGTTGATGACTCTATTTGCCAACCTAATGTTGGCACCACATCCCAATTGGATGGTGAATAAAGTATTATGCAGATATATATGCATAAATGAAAAGCAAATGTTAGTAATAAGCATTTGATACATCACCCCGCACTTTTAAAATACAGAGACTATATAGAACATAATAACAAAAAAGGTAATATAAATTTTAAATCCTGCTTAGTGAAATTTTCAATGAATTTGTTAAAGATTTTTCTTAGAATATTTTAAATTTTAGCCAATGTTGATTTGCTGCTACTATAGCACTTACAAGACTAGCTAAAGATGGAAAGTGAAACCATTTCCAGCAGAGCCGCCATAAATCTACGGGCTATGAAAATTCGCGCATCGACCTCTCTGCAACCCTTTTATTTCTTTCAAGTCATTGTGGAGAGTTTTAACAAGTATATTCAGGGGAAATTTTCAGAAGGCGTATTGTGTTTTAAATAAGACACTACCCAGAGATTTCACTCTCATTTTGTGAGGAATTTATAATTTGAGTTCTGGTTTCTTATAAGCGTAAGCCCCTATAGTTAATTACCCCTCCCTATAGCAAGCAAAAATTTCAATTAAGGCTAGTCGTCAAAAAGATATACAATATATGGGGTATAGTATAAGCATGTTTAGGCTTTTGAAACGTTTAAAATTGAAAATTTACAACCTTGCACTTAAAGTGGATTATAGGGGAAGTGATGATAGACTCTATCAAGATCTCATAGTTATATCATCATGATTCATAGTCTACTTAGTCAGAGGAGGTAGTCGACCCAACCTGACAGAAGGATCCTTATCAGTAGCCATAAATTGTTTCGTCCAATGGTACCTTGTAGACTTGGGGTAAATATTTGTCTAAGGAGATAAATTTAAATCCACCTTATCTAATAGAGGGCTTTGTACCCAATCATTCATATCATATTGATTCATTACTCAATGATTTAGTGTCGTTGGGAAACATACGGGTTATGACCATGCCCGTAATTTAATGGTGTCATTAGCCGGAAAACCATCTGGTCAGAGGGTCCCGGTCATAACCGTTTACCTGTGGTGTCATTTGACGGCGAAACCACCGGTTAGAGTACATGTCTCACGTACTTACTGGCAAGAGACATATTTAGTTAGAATCTTAATGATGTTCTCGACCAGACATTTGCTCCTTGTGAGCTGCAATGATTTTCATATTTGTTCACCTCAACAAATTATTGTGGAAGAAGGATTGATTTTGCTTTAAGTGTTTGATGGTTAATTTCAATTTTAAATATTTTAGGCTTTTAGTGATTTTTGAGTTTTTTATTTTCATAAAAAATTTGGGAGGCATTTTTATGTTTGTGGTTCCCTCTGGTTGAGAATTTCTGTCAACAGGACTATGATCGGAGCTCATATAGGCACTTTTTTTTTTATTTTCTCGGTTGAACCATGTCGATTGTCTACTTGCTGACAGAGGATAAGGTTCACTGTCAATTTTATGCCTTTATTTGTGAATTTTCTTTATTATAGATCTTGAAGGTCTAATATGAATGTATAAAAGAAAATTCCTAGTCAATGTCGTGAATGTATATTTACTTGATAATTTGAGACGTGTCGACTCCTATCTATTCACATATAATGATCGAGGTCGAACTTAGGTTTATTCCTTTGACCCGTGTAGCCTCCTTAGACATCACATGTATATCTATAACACGTTCATCGAGGCCATGCAAGTATTCATATTTTAATATACAAGGGGTTTTTTTTTAATAATCAGCTTGAGAAAATGACAGTTGTTGAAAAATATAATGGGTTTCATTTGGAAGCATGTAGACGCCTTTTGTATACTTGTACAAGTGTTGTGAATCATGTATGTGACATTGCTTTGCGAGTCATTTTTTGTTTTATACAGGTAGATTGCGGTGCACCAACGAATCTCTTGTAATAGCCCGTAGATGTTTGCATTTGTCATGGTCTTGCATTTGTTTTGATCTTCGATCTTTGCTTGTAGATGATATGTTGCATGTCTATGTTGTTCACAGGGGATCAATTATACCTACAACATATTTATTATCATTGCTTGCAGGTAGATTAATTTGTTCACTTGCAAATTGGTGTTGATTGCTGGGTGGGCTGCATTCCTTCATATTTCGACTTATGTTTGTTCGCAAAGGACCCCTCATCCTTGCAACATATTTGTTGTTTCTTCTTGCGAGCAGGTTAACATATTCATTTATACATTGACATCGACTACAGGGTGAGCTGCATTCATCGTACATTGCAATGACGGGTCTGCTCATGTAGCATGCTAATACTTGCACTTCAACTGCATGTCAATATTGACCCCTGATGAATTGTGCTCATTGTTCTCATCCTTTTGTCAGTATTTGCAAGGAGTCTTTCGCACTCTTTGTATACCAATCATCGTCACTTGTAGGGGCTTAGTGTAATGGTTTGCAGTTGAGTGACATCACCTGTATGCAAGCCGCATTTGTTTCAAACTCTTCAAACACTTGTTGACCGACAATTTATTATGCTCATTGCACATCATGCTCAACTATTCATCAGAGACTCGTTTACTTACAGATTTAATTGACATTGATTGTAGGGATATCGCAACATTCATTGAATGCTTATTTGTGTATGCTTGTAGGAGGCATATTATTTACAAGCGAGTTGGTATACTTAACTGTATAGAGACTATTGTAGGAGGTTTCCACATTCATTAAACATCAATTATAACTTGCAGGGTTGAATGCATTTACCTATATTGCTTGATGATGTTTGCTTGCACTTGTTTGCATTTTGCAAGTTAATTGAATTTTATTGCCCATCCTCTGTGCGCACAAAGGGCTTGTTCACCACGAGTTTCTTTCTTTGATCATTGATATTCAATTGAATAATTCAGATTTTTAATTAGCATTTGCATTCAATTTGATTAAGAGTTTATCAATTTTAAAGTCTGGTTCCCTGTTGTTCATTCAAGTTATGTGCCCAATAGTTCAAGTCAGGTCCCTTGTTGATCATTTAAGTCCCCTGTTCGCTGAAAAATCAGATAGCCTCCCGACGTCTCCACAATTTAGAAAAAATTTAGGAGCTGGGCCTTCCCGCCACATGAGAGAAAAGCGTGTATGGTAGGTGTCGGGCGACACCACGGCTGTGGTCTTTGATCCCATCACACCAGATAAAGGCGTTTAAAGGTCTTTAGGGGTACCTATTTGAAAATGCAGTATTTTCCCGCAGGCACTGAGGCACGTACACTGGTACTTAAAGTTATCCCCGTCATGCTAGAAAAAAGTGTATAGGATCTACCCCCTCGCCGTAAGCGCTGTACAGAGTTCCGTCCCACCACAATAGATAAAAGTTTGTATGGGTGACTTTCGGTGCACCGTGAGCATCGAGAGCGGGATTTGAGGTATTTTTTAAGTTTAGAGGCATTTATACCTTGAACGAGGTGACCGATTGCGACGACAATGAGGAAGATGTGCATGAGGATCGAGACAAAAAACTTCTATTTTTCTTCTTTTTCCTTTTTCTTGCTTTTTTCTTTTTTTCTCTTTTTTGTCTTTTTTTTAATGTCTAAAAATAACAACAATTAGTATTAATAAAAAAAACTCAGGAGAGAGAGAGAGAATGATATAATAGCTTTTGGACTAATGGCTTGCTTCAGTAAATTTGGAGGAAGGAAATTGGCTATTTATTTGGCTGGAGGTGAATAGGAGAAATAATAATTGTTGTGTGAAGAGGTTTTGAGCTTCACGTGAGAGTGTACTGAGCCGACGGGCTTGGATTGCAAGAAGTGAAGTTCGGCAAGAGCAGGAGCGGCTGTTGTGGTTTTACGGCTTAGGGAACACGTACAGAGAAGAAATAGAGGGACTGAGAGGTCGGATCCTACTGTCGGGTGAAGAGGTCAGGTGAGAATCAAATAGGGCTATGGAGTTGGGCTGGGAGGATCGAAGCCTAGTTGGAGTGGGGGAGTTTGGTGGAAGGCTGCTGCTGGTGACGGGATTAGGGTCCGGTTGGGTTACGGGTCCTCAAAAGAATGGCTAAGGTGAAATCGGAAGGCTTGTGGGCATTGGTTTGACGAGCACAAGTTGGGAATCACGCCAGTTGGTCTGTTTGCAGGGTCAGAAGGTCATGAGCTGGGGGC
Source organism: Dendrobium catenatum (assembly GCF_001605985.2). NCBI lineage: Eukaryota > Viridiplantae > Streptophyta > Magnoliopsida > Asparagales > Orchidaceae > Dendrobium > Dendrobium catenatum. The sequence goes on along the minus strand of NW_021320019.1, from coordinate 8,521,782 downwards.
CGATAAAGCAGAGGACGGTTCAATCAGGTCGAACGTGAGGTTTGATTGATCAGGATTGGCTGCAGGGGTAGTGTGTTGTGGTCTTCGAGCGGCTTATAGTGGAACAAGTGCAGGTGGCTTGCGATTCTGGCTACAGGCGCAAGTAGTGGAAGCTTGCGTTTAGCAGTCGATCTAATGTCATGCAGGTAGATCAGTGTGGACTGCGAAAAGTTCAAGGAAGGATCGAACTGGGCGTCGGTTTGGCCTACAGGGACGTTCGACTGTTGAACCGTGGAGATCAAGTGGAAGTAGGGAATTTCAGGGGAGGGAGCGAGAGCAGAAAAAAAAAAAAAAAAAAGCAAAACGTCATTTGGTTTCATTTTAACGATGGGCCAAAGATTCAATTGAGATGAGCTAAGCAGAAATCCCGCAAGGAAACGCTAAAAAGCCGAGAATTATGGGATTTTGACGGAGCAAGCGCAGGTGATACGAAGTAATTTTGATTTGATTTTGTATTCTATTAATAATAATAATGTTATTATTATTATCATTGTTTTAAAATGACAGAATTTTTCTCTGCCTCGATTCGTGCGTGCAATTTCCTCAAGATTCATGCCGATTTTTCAAGACGAGCTCCGTTGGGAAAATTATGGTCGTTTATAAGTATTGTCGACGTGTCGAATGCATCGGCGAAGTCCGTTTTGCTATCAGAAATCATTTTGATGACATCGCGAGTCAATTTCAGGTGTTAGTCACCGATTTTTACCCTATTCACGCGAATTGACTACAAGGGGCTCCCTCTCGAATAAATTCGACGTTCTGATTGCAACAGCACAGTTCGTTTGACAATCAGAGGTCATTTGACAATCACAACCACCGGCCATCACTAAATTGTAGGTTTCACTCCTTTCGCGTGTTTTTTTGTTATAGGGGTCAACATATTTACACAAAAAGTTTAAGCCCAAGGATGAGAATTAATCAGGGGTACATTCACATATGCTTAGTGGTTTCCACGAATTGCAATCCATGGAGACATTTTTGGTAGCTTTACACTCAAATCAAATTATGCAGATCTCTAAAGAGTTATCAGCACATAGTATCAAAATAATCTTAGCCAAATTCTTTGCCATCAATCTCCGAAAAACAAAGCCAGCTAATATGTCTGAAGCCCACCAATTTCAAGGGATTTCACGATTTGGTGTTATTGTTGGAGAATGAAAATGAAAAGAAATATATCAACATTATGAGGACCCATTCATTCTCTTGTATAGATGCTTTGTAAAACCTTCTTCTAATTATCATAATGGGCATTCTGACAGTCAAATGCCAAATAAAACTCTAACAAAACCTTCTGATGCACGGACTCACACAAAAAGGATTCAGCATAATTTTTTAGATAAAAAGACAGAATCAACAAGATTTGAGTTAGTTGTGTGCAATATACTAGGGACCAAACCTATGTTTAAACAAAACGTTTAAGTCCAGGGATGAGAATCAATCAGTCCAACATTCACATAACCTTGTTGTATGGTGATCCAAAATGGGACTAAATCTAATATCATGTGCCTCATCAATTCGTCTCATTAAGGGAACATTCAAAATTTAATCCACAACTCTCTGTATATTTAAAACTTTCCACAACAATCATGTCATAACCAAAAAATTTACCAAAAAGCTCTAAGATGGGCATGAAATCAGTGAGTCGATAAATTTGGTTCAAACATGAGAGAGGAGTTAAATCATAGAAACCACAACTTGCATCAAACACTGAAACCTAGAGGAATTTCATCTCTAATACCACTTATCCGTAGGGAAGAAGTTATGTCCAACACTTAATGATCAAGTGCCTATTCCAAAAGATGAAGTCAATCAGAGACAGGCAATACTAGCGTAGTAGTTGATGAAGCAGCTTCCAACAGCTAGTGCTAGCATTAAAACCATGCATTAAACTCCATCACTCCCCACTCACTTCAAATGGGTACTAAGATTATATAAGTATTTGTATTAAGAAGGCTTAGGAACTGCTTTTTCCCACTTATTTTCAATTTAATGTTTTAAAAGAAAGAGTGGGTGATTTCTCCCAAGTTAACAAGAAAACATTGTTGCAGTCCATGACCCTTAGTCTGAAATTTTGATGATGACAAAAAATGTCAATTTGAATTAATTGATTATTCATTGAATATTTTGAATTTTGCTCTTGTATGTGATTACTAACATTTCAGGGAGATCACATATTACTCAAGATAACAAGAAGACTCAAGACTAGGTAAAGTAGGATGTGAAGCTTGAAACCATTTAATTTTCATTTATTTTGTTTTTTTTTTTTTTCTTATCTTGAGTCTGACCACAAAGTGTATGCAAACTAAGCAACCCGGCACACACACAGGGGGAGAGCTTTATTTTAAGTAAAAAATTATTTTTAACTCTCTATAGATCGTACTGTACGAGTTTAAATCGTACTATACAAACTACTGCGGTTCAACAGCTACCTGTGAACAGATCATACTGTATGAATGGTATCGTACTATACGATATGTTTTTAATTAAAAATCCTAACCACCAGATTAATTTAAGTAAGTTTTTAAACCGTAAATTTTGAACTAATCGTACTGTACGATCAAATCGTACTATACAATAATTTGTATACCTACATAAATTAACCCCCGTGATTAGTCAGTAAATCAAGGATTAATTTTTGATTGGTTATCGTACTGTACGATATGGTTTGTACCAATGTTTAAAATTGTGTATTTGGGTATTGAGGCGTTTTTCATTCATGAGGCGAGCCTCATATTGTGCAATTTTAAACCATAGTTCGTACTGTACGATCAACCAATGCTGTTTTCGATTGTCCCGAACATCGTACTAGACGATCCCTTGATTTTTGAACTAATCGTACTAGACGGCCTTAAGCTTTTAAGGTATCGTATTGTACGATGTGGATCGTACCAGACGATGAACAGAGACGAGTTTTGATCATCCTAGCGTTCGTCCTGTACGAACAGAAAGAAAATAACACATCGTATTGAACGATGTTGAATCGTACTGGACAATGTTGTTCAGAGAAATTATCTATTCGTACTCTTTTGTACCAGGACGAAGGCTGTTTTGAACTGATCGTACTGTACGATCTTGGATCGTACTATACGAACAGAAAAGGCTATATTGAAAATTTAGGGTTTCTTGGAGCCTGATTTAAATATCTAAACTTCTGTCTTTTGAGGAATATGTGTGAGAGAGGAACGTGGCTAGAAGGTGATTTCTTGATAGAGAGCTTTTTTAGAAGATTTTGGGTTTGTGAGAGGAGGGAGAAGGTGAGTTTGTGAGGGAGATCACACGGTTGCTCCTAGCTTGTTGCACGTTGCTCCTAGCTTGTTGCATGTTGCTCCTCCTATGGCCCGAGAAGATCTTGTGGGAAGCTTTATAAGGGGGAGATCCTTCAAGATCCGTGTCTTCTAAGGTACTCCGCCTTCTCCAGGAGGAAAAAAACGAGAAGGTTCGCTGCCGTCACCGGGAGGGTGACATAGCGTTTGGTACTCCGCCACGTCGGAAAGGTGAAAGTGAGGTTTATAAAGGCTTCTCCGCCTTGCTGTGGGGGCAAAAGGAGAATTATTGTTTAATAGTGAAATTCCCGGAGTGGATGACTCCGGAGAGTGGACGTAGCTCAAGTGACCGAACCACTATAAATCTTCTGGTATGATTTTTCCCTTACTGCACTTTATTTACGTTTTGCATTTTTACATTCGTTATAATTGCTTGGTGAAAATCACATTCTAATTCTTTGTTGAGCAAGTTAAAATTTCACCACCCATTGTTGCAATCGTGTTTTCATTAAATGTGGGATTATTCCAAACATTCAAATGCTCCTTACATAATGCAACGTCATCCTCAACATGCAATTAAGAACAATCTATCAATCCTATAAAAATATGTTGTCAATGAACATTAAGAGTTAAAAACTTGTTTTTATTGCTTCTCATAAACAATTTTAATGATTATAAACTTTTCTAAGCTTTAGGGATGCATTAAATGAAGCAAATCATTATGTATAAAGCAAATCTACCACAGCCTCAGAAAGAAAAATCCATTCTAATTTGTTAGTTTATTTTAACAGCCTCATGACAACAAATGCATCCTTCAAAATAACTCATCCGCAAATGCACAACATAGAAATTAATGAAAAAAAATTATTCAATTCTTTGAGAAATAGTATGTATTTTCCATGAAAAAACAAGAGCGAATTTTACTAACAAGCATGCATATTTCTTCAATAACCCAGATGAAAAATCAACAACATAAGCTCAACAAGAAAAACAAGAGTTCACATACCAAAAGAAAATAGTAGAAGATTAAAACGGGAACATTATACAATAATCAAATGTTCATAGAAAATGTTTGTAAAACAAAAGAATAAAGGAAAAAAAAGTGCTGAATATCTAACAATACCTAATTATTCTCTCAACAATCTTTCGACCAATACCTTGTTTCTGCAGTGAAGGCATGACCTAGAACACATTAATTTAATATACATGAATATATGTAAGGTACCAAAGTTCAAATAGTAAACTTAGATCACAACTTAATGATAAAAATGCAACTGCAGTTAATTTTGTTCAGAATAGAAAGTAAAAAAACTTGGCTGCGTGTTTTAGAACAAATGCATCCTGACAAATTTCTTATTTCCGCAAGACATGCAACTTTCCACTTACATAAAGCTATTCCAAGGACATTAGGTATGTAATTAGACTTTACACAGGTAAATAACATGCCAAAGTTCATATAATAAAGAGCACAGATGTTGTTTCATCAATTACAGTATGATCACTAGTGCGTTCACTTAAAGAAGAAAATTGCTTCCAATTAGTCCTAGGAAAGGCAAAAACCATGACAGATAAAGGCAGTAAATAACACACGCATGACATAAAAGCCGAAATAAGACTGTATATGATCCTTAATATAGGAGAACTCAATTTTTATTTTTTTCAAGATAAGACCACATAATAGAAAAGAGAGGACAGAACATGAATTCATGATAAATTTTAAAAATATATATACATCAAATATCTTGAAATTCTCTTTTGTTTGAGGTCAAACTCTCTTTCATACCCATTAATTGAGTTACTTATCTATATTTGTGAGTGAAAGCTCATTTTCAACAGCAACTCTGTATCTTTGATAGTGTTAAGAAGCCAGCAATGGCATTGGCAACATTGTAAATGAGTGACTGTTCACTACGAAGTATGAAAGCCCAGTTGCTGAATCAAAGCAAGGAATGCTGTTTATTTCCAAAATAAGAACATGAAGAAAAACTGGCAAATGCGAGGAAACAGTCAAAGGAGTTTATTTTAGAAGTTGCTTTCTGTGACTGCATTTGCTATAAACATATTCATAACTATACCTACAATATTCTGCAAGATAACAAGCACAGCAAAGGGAGCTTAGAAAATCTTGAAATAACATACTTTCCCCATGGATTGATAACCTAATGTATGGTTATAACAACTGCTTCCCATAAATTAAAGAAAATTATAGAATTATTGGTATACCACATCATGTGCCATCCATTTATCACTCAAATCTCAACCAAATAAGAATACCCAATACACATTCTTTCTTCCGGGGGCGGGGCGGGCTCCGTAAACACCTTTGATTTATTAGCAACTGTTGGAATAAAAAGAACAAGGAAAAGTTTCACACATACCACTACATCGTGAATGGAAGCCGTCAATCCTATATCCGACACTGCCCGGCCAAACCCAATCAAATGGTGTTCGGGACCTGGCGCCCAGAAATTACTCTCGAAGAAATTCTCAAAGCCGAGAGCTACCGATGTCTCATCTGAGCCGTCGTCTACGGCGGTAGCGGTGGAGGGTAAAAATCTGGCACGGCAGAACACGGAAACCAAGATGAAGCTGTGATCGATAGCTGTCCGTAGCTTTCCGACATCAGCGGGCTCCACGAGGCCTTCGCCCGCGGAAACCGGGAAGCGATGACAGGAGTGGCCAGCGGAGACAAGGAGGTCGCGGAGACAGAGGACGTCGACATGAGAGGGATCGGTGGAAATGGAGATGGGAGGATGGGCTCTTCGGCGAAGGTGGTGATATGGGGATGAGAAGGGAAAGTGAGAGGCTGAGACAACCGATAAGACAGAAGAGATGGCCATTGATGGCGAGCGGGTTGATCGGAGAAGGAAGAAAGTAGAAACAGAGTGAAGAGAATGAAGGTCACATATTTGCTTCCATGGCGGTCGTGGATGTGCCAAAGCTAGAACAGGAGGTGATAAAGTTTTCATTAGCGAGGCTCAGTTGCAAATTAAAGAAAAAAGTAAAAAACACTTGCCTTAAAATTCAGGCTTTTCATTTTCCGATTTATGAATAAACTGTTACATAAGAGTTTTGAAGTTAAGTTAGTTTTGGTCAGCCCCCCTTTCTTCTAAATTCTTTTATATGTTCAAATAATCTAAGTCTATTTGTACTATTTTATCTTCAATAAATATTGTTCCGATTGTCCCTCATATATATAATTATTTTTTAATTTGTTCGTCGTGATTTAGCCATAAATTCACATTATTATTGTCATTAATAACAAGCTAAACTAATCTTTTAAGAATTTCTTCATAATCCAACCATGCAAATCACATAAGTGTACTTTTTATAAATTTTATGTTTAAAAATCCATAAAAATCTCCGTTCAAATAGTAGTAATATTGACTGATATTTTGTAATATCACACGCACACACACTTAAATTACATATTGTATATTTAATCTTTATTCCCTTAACTAGAAATTATCTATCATCTAAATATTTTATTTATTAAATTATACTTTTCATTAAATTTGACACAAATTTCACCAATTATAGCTATATTATATATTAAAATATATAAAATAAAGTTAATTTCTAATATGAACTTCTTGTAAATGGGGGAACTCTTTGATTACTTTACAAATAATAATATTACTAGTCTACTATTTATCAACATATTATTAATAATTATTTGACAAATTTTTTGTTTCATTTATACCAAATCAATTATTGCAAAACTAAATCATGCATGCTTCTTAAAATTATTTAAAATCATATAAAAACTTTTCATTGCTTATTATTTTTATAAGTTATTTTTTGCACAAGAAATTTATAGTGAATTTTTCTAGCATTAAAGAAATCAATAGTGAAATTTATTCATTATTTTATTCTATAAGAACTTTTTCTTTTAACTCTCATACATTTGAAGATTACGTTAAAAACTATCCCTATTCCATACAACACTACAAAACAAAACAGAAGAGCCCAAGTTCCCCCTTCAACAAATAAAGGATTATTTTTTATTTTTTATTTTAAAGGGAACAGAAAAGATAGCTTCGATAAGTTCTTAGGCCACAAAGTCAGAGCAATCAAACTGAGAATAAGAACAAGGATGAAATTTATGTGTAGCATATCCACAAAATAAAAATCACAGGAGACCTGCATTTCATTCAAATAAAATTAATTTATTTTCTTCTTCATCTGCATTTCAAAGATACATGTACAGAAAATAGCATTCCCGAGAAAAAAATATATTTAATTTTTCACTTTTGATCTGTTCTTTGACTCGCAGATGTTAATTTACTTTTCTTTGTACAGTTAATAATAAACATCTCTACCAGATTTGCTACAGCTGCAGACATGGCAGAGTACATGCAGAATACAGAGAACTTGCAGCACTTTAAAGCCTCCCCAGCATTTCATGGGAGCACTCCAGCAATTATTAGGATCATCTATCTTGGTAAAAAAATTTGATCAGGACATGCTCATCAAATTTTTGATAAAGATAGATTTTAAAAATTTTGAATTTGTTTTGAGATAAGTACAATATAAATTACTTATATATTGCACTTCTTTCAAAATCAATTCAAAGAATTTAAAATCATCAGAGAAGTGTAGCTCTTCTTTAAGCATGTTAGCTAGAAAATCTGAAAGAAAAGGCTGGTTGAACCGTCGCTAAATGATCGAAGGTCAGCGGGCTTCACAAGTGCCCGGCACAGAGGGCATGTGCGTTCCCTCTCAAACCTGGAAAAAGAATCACAAAGTTTTCTCCATGACCATTATATTTAATGAAACATTGGATCAGACAAAGATATTTAGATTTGGGCTTCGTTTGAAAAACTTTTGTACTGTTTTCTAAAACGGCTTTCTAGTAAAAAATATCAAATTCAAGAAATTTTTGTACTAAAAATTTGCTTTAGAAAGCAAGAAGAAAGTCATCCCAAACGAAACCTTAATTATGGCAGTGTTGCAAGATAGATGGAACTGTTTGATAATTTCAATTGATTAGTATAAGAGGATTCCAGCAACTTGTTCCAACAGATTATGCCAAGGTGAAACTTGCTTTATGGCATAATTTTCAGGTGAGCTGGAAAAGTTCAGAGGAACAATTTCAAATTTAAAAAAATTTTGTATTAGAAAATTATTTTAGAAAGCAAGAAGAAAGTCGTCCCAAACGAAACCTTAATTATGATAGTGTTGCAAGATTAGATGGAACTGTTTGATAATTTCAATTGATTAGTATAAGAAGATTCATGCAACTTGTTCCAACAGACTATGTCATGGTGAAACTTGCATTAAGGCATAATTTTAAGGTTAGCTGGAAAAATTCAGAGGAACAATTTTGAGGGTTCCTGTGATAGAAGAATAAAGGAGGATGAACAAATAAATAGAAGAAGAGGAGAGGCAATTACCATTCAGAAACGCAGTCCTCGCAGAAAACGTGTTTACACCGGAGAAGGATAGGAGCATGCATTTTCTCCTGGCAGATAGCACAGAGATCACCAGCTGCAATGACCTACAACAATCAGTTAAATTGAGTTAGAATCTAGCACAGAAGAAAAATGTTCCGTCCATAATACTTTAGCTTACACCCAAGAACTCCCCTCACAGGAGCCCATGCTACCTAATGGTCAAACAGCAGGAGAAAATAAATCCAAAGTGCAATTAATTTGTAGGGTTGCGATCACAACTGTAGCGTGCCCAAACAAATCAATTAAGGTAAATAGACAAGGGTTTGTTTTGTTGAAAGTAAAATGGTTGTAAAGTATTCTTTCTGTAGGAGTTTTGCAAATATTAATATTTGGTTGGATGAGAAAAGAATATAGTGTAAAGTACTTTTAAATGTAATGCAAAATATTCCAATTAACATTTGAGGTATAAGCTGGCCTAATTTTGAGTGAAAACCATTTTCACCGCAGCCAAGCTAACCTGTTACCATCACTGCCTACGCTGCCGACTACAACCAGCTGTTGCCAGCACTGCCCACCCGCCCCCGTCATTGGCCACCCTTAGCCACCGAAGGTTGCCACTAACCACCACCACCTACGGCCGAGCACCATCAAATCGACCTTTACACTGCATTTATTTTACTTCAAGCCAAACAGAAAAAAAGTAATCTCATGTATTGTTTTTGTACTCATCCAAACAACTTCAAATATTTCAAATACACTATATTCCCTTTACATTGCATTTTTTTACTCCACATCATGTTTTTAGCAAACCATAGCAAACCAAATGACCGCTAAGGGTGAACCAAATCATGAGAAATCATACTAAAGGAGCACAAACTGTTCTTATAAGCAGCATCCTATCATGACTAAATAAAACAAAACAAAAAAAAAATTACTAAAAAAATTAAACAAAGATCAAATTTAGCTCGTTGTAGAATGTAAGATTTGTGCTTTCGAAGAGTGTAGACCTCATATCCCGATCAAATTTAAAAGAGATCTATATGCCTATACTCAACACTGAGCAAGTTTATTTTTAATAATTATATTTAATTTTCATTGCATTTTTTTTAATTTCAATCATTTTCTACAATTTACATTACTTGCATTTGTGGGAGCTGCGTTTTTGGGTTTTCTCATGGGTTTTCTGTTTTACCGCTATCTGAGGTTTACCTCGGCTGCTGGAATTGCCGGGTGACTGCTATGTTCTACTGGTTAAACTACTGATGCCGTTGGAGACCACTCGAACGGTTTTGTTTAGTCTTTTTACCATTATCGGTAGTCATCTTTGATTGTGCCGTCAGGGTTCCTTGTGTAAACTTTTGGATGAAGATTGAAGCTCCAATTTTGGGGTTATTAGAGCCAAGTTGGGTTGATTTTGTGCCAATTATATATGTTAATTCGAAGATAAGAAGTCAATCAATAGATATTGTAGGAATGTAAATTATGGAGCATTTAGTCAATCAAAATTTATTATTTATATATTTTTTTTCAATATTATGTCTGTTGGATGAAGGATTCATTTTAGTGTGGTGCAATTATTTCATTGTATCAGCATGAGGTCTAATTTTTTTCACTTTAGCAATCTCATTATTTTTTGCTTATTAATATTAGTTATTATTAATAACACTGTCATTGCTATGTCTCAAGTCCTGGATGAAAAAAATAGAGGGTTGTGTTAGGTAATCGATAATAAGCATAAACTTGTCGAATAATCATAACATGAATATTTTAATACATTATGTTAATGCTAGGGCGTTCCTTGGAAGTGACGCGTTGTATGGTCTGAATACAACAAGAAGTGTGCAAGGGCTGCTGCATCGACACGTGGAAGCAGTGTTAAATAGGCAAGGGTTCTCACATCATGGATGAATGTGGGTAAAGAAGCTAGTTCATGAAACTAAAATTAGGTTAGAATCTTGGAATGTATGTTCCTTTATAGACAGATTAATGTAATTAATTGATATTATGATTCATAGAAAGATAAATATTCTATGCATTCAAGAAACTAAATGGGTGTGAGAGAATGCTAAGGAGATTGATAGTTTTGAATTTAAACATTGGTATTCTAGTAGGAGTTATATTAGAAATTGTGTAGGTGTAATTATATATAAGAGTTTGAAAGATAATATTGTAAAAATTGATAGAATAGGAGATAAAATTATAGTTTTGAAAATTATTGTTAATTATAAGATTATTAATATTATAAGTACTTATGCTTCTCAAGTAGGTTTGGATATGTGTTCAAATTAAAATTTTGGAATGACTTAAAAGAATTAATACAAAAGATGTCTCTTGAAGAAAGAGTTTTTATTGTGGGAGATTTAAATGGACATGTTGGTAGAGAGGTAGATGATTTTAAAAGAATTTATGGTGGCTATGGATTTGGAGCGACTAATGAAGGTGATAAGACTATATTAGATTTTGCTATAACTTATGATTTTATAATTGCTGATATCTTATTTAAGAAAGAGATGAACATCTCATCACTTATAAGAATGGATATAGTAAAACTTAGATTGATAATTTTTTTGCAAGAAAAATATATCATTTAGATTGCAAAGATTGTAAAGTTATTATGAGTGAAAGTCTATGTACCCAATATCTCTTATTAATTTTGGACTTACAGATGAATTGGCATAATATGAAAAATATAGTATATCATCGTTCTAGGATTAGATGGTGAAATTTAAGAACTCTAGCAAAAAAATATCTTTGAGAGTAAGATTCATGATCTTAAGATTTTGTTCGTGCATGAGGAAGCTAATGTCATGTAGGAAACAATAGCTTGTAATGTTAAAAAAGTTGCTAAGGATGCGCTTGGAGTATCAAAAGGAAAAACTTCTAATAGTAAAAATAATTGGTGTTGAAATCAAAATGTGCAAGAAAAAATAAAAAATAAGAAGCTATGTTATAAAAATTAGTTTAGATGTAAAAATTTTAAAAATTAGGAAAAATATAAAATTGCATGTAAGGAGTCTAAGGAAACAATCCGCAAATCAAAGACTTTACCTTTTAATGATTTATATAATAGATTAAATACTAAAGATGGTGAAAGATATATGCATAAGCTAGACAAACAAAGAGATAAGAGTAACAAGAATTTAGTTAAAGTGAAGCGCATTAAGGATGAAGATCAAAAACACTTTTTTTAAAAGAGAATATTTAACAAAAGTGAATGAGATATTTTACTAAGCTTTTCAATGAAGATTGTGAAAATATACCTGACTTTAGTGACCTTAACATTCGAGCACATTCGAGCACATTCGAGCGCAACAACTTCCTCTCTATTGCCTATAACTTCAACCCGCGACCTTTTTCGTAGCCAACACCGTCATAACCGTCACCGACAATCACTTGAAAGTTGTACACCAACATCCTAAAAATTTTTTAGCATTAATCTCATATTTATGTTGGTGAAATAATTTCTAAAAAATGAACATGATTGAAATAAATTAAAAAGAAGTCTATTGGAAGGCATTTGAAACTAAAATTAGGTTAGGATCATGGAATGTATGTTCGCTTAAAAAAAAATTAATGAAATTAATTGATATTATGATTTATAGGAAGATAAATATCTTATGCATTCAAGAAACTAAATGGATGAGAGAGAAGGATAAGGAGATTGATAATTTAGGGTTTAAACTTTGATATTCTAGTAGGAGTCGTACTAGAAATGATGTAGATATGATTATAGATAAGAGTTTGAAAGATAGTGTTGTAAAAATTGATAGAATTATAGATTTGAAGATTATTATTGATAATAAGATTATTAATATTATAAGTGTTTATATTCCTCAAGTAAGTTTGGATACGTGCTCAAAATTAAAATTTTAGAATGATTTAGAATAATTAATACAAAAAATACATTCTAAAAAAAAAAAATTATTGAGGGAGATTTAAATGGATATGTTTGTAGAGAGGTAGAGGATTTTAAAAGCATTCATGGTGGTCATAGATTTGTAGCGACTAATGAATGAGATAAGACTATATTAGATTTTGTTATAGCTTACGATTTTATTATTGCTAATATGTTATTTAAGAAAAGAAAAGAGATGAACATCTCATTAATTATAAAAATGAATATAGTAAAACTCAGATTGATTATTTTCTCGTAAGAATAATAGATTGTTTAGATTCCAGAGATTGTAAAGTTATTCCAAGTGAAAGTCTATGTACTCAACACCGGATTATATGATGGTATTTAAAGAACTCTAACAAAAATATATTTGAGAGTAAGATTCATGATCTTAAGATTTTGTTGGTGCATGAGGAAGCTAATATTATGTGAAAAATAATAGCTTGTAATATTAAGAATATTGCAAAAAATGTGCTTGGAGAATCAAAAGAAAAAGCTTCAAATAATAAAAATAGTTGGTGGTGGAATAAAAAATGTGCAAAAAAAAAGATAAAAAATAAGAATATTTATTATAAAAATTGATTTAGATGTAAAAATTCTGAAAATTGAGAAAGATATAAAGTTGTCTGTAAGGAGTCTAAGAAAGCATTCTGCGATGTAAAGACTTTAGCTTTTAATTATTTATATAATGATTAGATATTAAAGAGGGCAAAAGATATATGTATAAGCTAACAGTTTGATTGTGGCTTTTAATGATTTATATAATAGATTAAATACTAAAGAGGGTGAAAGATATATGCATAAGCTAGACAAACAAAGAGATAAGAGTAGCAAGAATTTAGTTCAAGTGAAGCGCATTAAGGATGAAGATCAAAAACACTTTTTTTAAAAGAGGATATTTAACAAAAGTGAATGAGATATTTTACTAAGCTTTTCAATGAAGATTGTGAAAATATACCTAACTTTAGTGACCTTAACACTAAATAAAAATATAGATTTTTATTTTTATCAATGTATTACTAAAACCAAAGTTAGAGAGGCTTTAAAGAAAACGAAGCGTGGGAAAGTTATTGGACCTGATAATATTCCAATAGAGGTATGGAAATGCTTAAGAGATGAAGGAATTTCTTAGCTTGCTAAACTTTTTAATATTGTTCTAAAGATTAAAAAGATGTCAGATGTGCGGATAATGAGTGTGTTGATTCCTATCTTTAAGAATAAAGGTGATGCACAAGATTGTGTGAATTATAGAGGATTAAGTTAATGTGTCAAGGATCAGCCTTAAGCCCATATCTTTTTGCTTTAGCCATGAATATTCTTAATAGAGATTTGAAAGAGGATGTTCCCTTGTGTATGTTTTTTGCTAACAATATTCTTCTTATTGATAAGACTAAAGAGGGAGTTGAAGGTAAACTTGAATTATGGAGGTCAACCTTAGAGTCTAAAGATTTTCATTGTAGTAGATCTATAAAACCAAATACATGGAGTGCAATTTTAGTAGTAATAGATCTAGTAGGGGGTTTGTGACTTTGAGCGATCAATTCAATAATAAGAGTACACATTTTAGATATCTTGGGTTTATTATTTAGAGTGATGGTGAAATAGATCAGGATAATATTAGTAGAATTCAAGTTGGATGGTTGAAGTGGAGGATGCATCGAGCTTGTTGGGTGATAGAAAAAGTACCACTCAAACTTAAGGGAAAATTATATAAGATGGTGGTTAGACCTGCAATGCTTTATGGTGCAAATTTGGCCATTTAAAGAGAAACATAATATTAAGTTAAGTGTTGCAGAGCTGAGGATGCTCATGTGAATGAGTGGTTTTACTCTTAGAGACATGATATTAAACAATCATATACGTGAAAAGGTTGGAGTAGCTCCAGTGACAGATAAGATTAGAGAGAGTCGTCTTAGATGGTTTGGTCACATAAAATGGCAGCCTCCCAATGACCCGATAGAAGAGTAGATGTATTAGATTTTACCTATGTTAAGAAAGGTAGAGGTATAACTAAAAAGACTTAGAAAAAATTAGAAATAACTTTTCTTTAAATAAAAATTTGATACTTAACATGACACAATTGAGAAAAAAAGATTCATGTAGCTGATCCCAAATAGTAGGATAAAGGCTTCATGATGTTGTTGTTGAATATTAGTTATTATTAATATTAGTTATTGGTGTTGAAAAATCCATTTTTTTGTTCAAATTTGATACAACAACAACAACAACATCAAGCCTTTGTCCCACTACATGGGGTCGGCTACATTTTTTTGTTCAAATTTGATACAACAACATGTTCAAATTTGATATAACTTGAATTTTAATTGTTATATAAAAATTTATTTTTACATGGTTCGAATCATAGTAAGGCAATAGAAATCATAACAAGATATGGATACTTTGGAGATGAGTATATGCCTACATTGTTTAAAATTGCACAATATGAGGCTTGGCTTGAGGCCTGCCTCAGCGCAATTCTAGTGAAAAATGCCTTGAGTCTTTCGCCTCTAGCTTTTTATGAGGCTTTCGCCTCAGGTTGGCTGAGGCCTGCCTCGCCTCACTAGTGTGACGCTTATGCCTCACCCTATTAGTATATTTTTTTATTAAAACTAACATAAATCATGTCTTCATGCACATTCGAGCGCAACAACTTCCTCTCTATTGCCTATAACCCCAACCCGCGACCTTTTTCGTAGCCAACACCGTCATAACCGTCACCGACAATCACTTGAAAGTTATACACCAACATCCTAAAATTTTTTTAGCATTAATCTCATATTTATGTTGGTGAAATAATTTCTAAAAAATGAACATGATTGAAATAAATTAAAAAGAAGTCTATTGGAAGGCATTCGACTCTACCGAACGAGGCAGAAGATAAATCAATTTTTTATGGAGACAATTTGGATAAAGACCACCTCAGCGATAATAATGCAGATGATTGTGGTATAAGTGTGTCCACCTAATTCAAGAGGAAGTCATCTCCTTTATATAAGGCATGGTCTAAATCTTCTTCAATTTAATGATTTATTTACTGCATAAATTTTTTTAAATATTTGGTTATTGGCTCTACAAAAGCTCTTTATTTTAGTCAAATTAGATGTAATTGATATGTTAATTGCAATGTGAAAATTTCAATACTCAATGATTTGTTAGGGTTTGAATTTCTTGTTGACTCTTCAAATTTAATCAATCCCTAAATTATCATTTTCATTTAAACTCTTATATTTTATGGTTTGCTACTAAAGAAAGAAAGTTTTTGTGTATGAAGTAGCTTTGAACTATGAATTCTAATTTTCTTAGTATGTATTGGATAAATTATTACTTTAGTGTGGTATAAGTGTGTCCACCTAATTCAAGAGGAAGTCATCTCCTTTATATAAGGCATGGTCTAAATCTTCTTCAATTTAATGATTTATTTACTGCATAAATTTTTTTAAATATTTGGTTATTGGCTCTACAAAAGCTCTTTATTTTAGTCAAATTAGTGTAATTGATATGTTAATTGCAATGTGAAAATTTCAATACTCAATGATTTGTTAGGGTTTGAATTTCTTGTTGACTCTTCAAATTTAATCAATCCCTAAATTATCATTTTCATTCAAACTCTTATATTTTATGGTTTGCTACTAAAGAAAGAAAGTTTTTGTGTATGAAGTAGCTTTGAACTATGAATTCTAATTTTCTTAGTATGATCTACATTCATTACATTGGAAATGCTACTATAAGCATCTCACATGAGGTGTGAAAGTGCTCTGAAGGCACTCGAAGGTGCAAAGGGGACACTAAGAGAGGGATGAATTGATTCTTTAAAAAAAAAATTTAAAACTAAAATTTTATATGCAAAAAAGCTTTAATGAGATTAAAACAATTCAAAACTAGAAGTAAATACGACTTTTTGTTTTTAAAATTTTAGAAAATATATATTTTTTTCTTTTATGAATTTCAAAAATAAAGTTCAACTAGAGATCATTCACCAAAAATCTCATTCACAAACATAATCAAAATAAAATAAGAGTGCAGGAAAAAAATTGAAAGAAAAGTAAGAACACGTAAACCATGTTTATAGTGGTCGGTCGAATTGACCTACGTCCACTCCCTAAAGATCCTCCTCCTTGGGAATTGCACTAGCTCAAACTCCTTCAGCACAAAGTTAGGTGAAGAAGCCCTTCTCTCTTATCACAAGCAAAGAATAAACTTTACAGACTCCAAAGAATCTCCTCTCGCCTCCCGGCCCCGTGGAGATATCATCCCTTCTTTCACCTCCATGGCCCGACGGAGATAATCCCCCCTCTAGCCTCCTTGACCCGGCAGAGATGTTGTCACTCCTTTAACTCCTCGCTCAGGCGGAGATGCTGCTCCCTCCTTTCGTCTCCCGGCTCGATGGAGATGTCGAATTCCTATCCTCCTCGCCCAAATACTTTTCTTCCCAGAGCTTCTCTCCAAGAGCTCTATCAAACATAACTGGAGGACCAAAGATGCATACTAGTGGAGCAACCATGTGACCCCTCTCACACCCCTTAACCCTCTCAAAGCACTCTCCCTTTCTCAACCTCACATGCTCTCCCCCTTGTGATTGGACACTGTCCAAGCTCTCCCATTGAAAGAAAAAAAAAAGTCTTTGACTGCCTAAGAACTCTTGCCCTACAGACATAATAAGAGTTTATAAAGCGAGCTCTCAAAAAATCCTACAGTTCAAATTATATGCTTCTATTTGTATAGTATGATTAGTTAATTTGTGGAAGATCGTCATGTACGATTGGTTATATCGAATCACAGATCATCCAGGATGAACTTGAAGAACCAAAGTTCGTCTAGGGGAGCTCTCGGGTGAATCATGCAGAACAATGATATATCGTACAATACGATCATTAATGCTAATTAGATCTTATTCGATTCCTTAATCCTTGGGATTAAATTAGTAAATTTTAATTAATGTTCATACAATCCAATCAGTTCAAATTTGCAAGGTTTCTTAAAATACTTGATCGTCCTATATGATGTGGTGGTTATACAATACGATTAATTATCTCATAATTAATTAATCACATTTAATTAAACATTTGAATTAATATATGCATGTACATATTGTACAGTACAATTTGAATCATACTGTACGATTAATAGAAACAATCAAATATTCAATTTTACTCTCCTGTGTGTGTGCATGATTGCTTAACTAATATATACCTAATACAAAAAATAACTCAAACAAATAAAAAAGTACATCCTATGCCAAACATAAACTAACTTATACACTAACGCTACACTGTATTGAGTCTTAATTATTCAATGATGCTCAGTGTATGTTGTATCTGAAATGATTAGTAATACACAAGAAAAATATTCAATATATAAAACAGGAATAAGTGACCATCCAATAATATTGACACATTATTCGCGTCGACTCGACTTCGATTGAGTCGAATTCGACATGATCCGATTCGATTGAACCTGATCAACCTAACTGAACCCAAATCACCTAAAATTGAGTCCAATTAAGCTCAATTGAACCCAAATTAAATCAAATCTCTTCGATTCGAGTCCAATTTCATAAATTTAACTCAACCAAATTCAATTGAGCCCAAATCGACTCAAATCGATCCAAACTGAGCTCAATTGGGGCTCAAATCAGCTTTCAATCAGCTGCTTAAAATTAAAGGCTTCAAACAGCCCACTTGATGCAGGGCAGAATTATTCTCATCTTTCTTGTCTCTCTCTGTGCAAACAGAAATGGATTGGGTGAAAGAAGGAAGAAGGCAAAGCAAAGATCCTGTTTTCTCGTATAGAGATCTTAACTTAGCCACCAATGGCTTCAACGATGAGAACCTCTTAGGCAACGGAGGTTCCGGTGGAGTCTACAAAGGTCAGCTACCAAAATCCAAACTTAAGATGGCAGTGAAGAGAATCTCCCACGATTTGAGGCAGGGGATGAAGGAATTCGTTGCAGAGATTGTGAGCATCGACAGGATTCTACACCAAAACCTAGTGCAGTTCCTGGGCTCTGCCGCCAACGAGAAGAGCTCCTCCTCATGTATGATTATATGCCGAACAACAGCCTCGAGAAATACATCTACGACCGACCTCAACAATCTCTTAACTGGAGCCAAATGTTTTGTTAAAACTGAGAATTTGAGAGGGAAAAGCTTGAAATCCTTTATTACAATCTTCCCTATTTATAGATCTATACAAGATATCCCAATGAGGAAATAATAAATTGCATATTTAATACATAAAAAATCTTTCCTAAATTTGTTCCTTCATTATGGCGTGATCCATGGGAGTATCCCACGGATTGATCTTTGTGTCCGTTGGATCCTTTGCACTGGGAACGGCTAGATTTCAACACTCTCCCTCAAGCTTGGAGATATGGATCTATCATCCCCAGCTTGTCAATCATTCTGAGAAAGGCAGAACTTTCCAATCCTTTAGTAAGGATATCTGCAAGTTGATCCTTTGATGATACATGGTCGACACTTACTAGACCACTGTCTAGTTTTTCTTTAATAAAATGTCTGTCCACTTCTATGTGCTTGGTCTTATCATGCTGAACTGGATTGTGGGCTATGTTGATTGTTGATTTGTTGTCACAATGTAGTTTCATGGGCTCATCCCACTTAACCTTTAAATCATCTAGGATTATTTTGATCCATAGTAGCTCCCATTAGGGGTGTCAATTCGGGTCATCGGGTCGGGTTCGGGTCGAACCTGAAACTGACCCGGCACTGTTCGGGTCAACCCGAACCCAAACCATTTTTAAAAACGGGTCAGGTTTTTGGACCCGAACCCGACCCGATTCGGGTCCGGGTCAACCCGACCCGACACGAATGACTCGGAATTGACTCAAAATTGCTAATTTTCGGGTAAAAAATCGGGTCAATCTCGGGTTTTCGGGTCAAAATCGGGTAAAAAACGGGTCAATCTCAGGTTTTCGGGTCAAAAATGAGTTTTCGTGTCACTTTCGGGTCACTTTCGGGTCAATTTAGGGTTGGCGAGTCAATTTTATTGGATGAACCCGAACCCGACCCGTTTCGGGTTTGGGTTGACCCGAACCCGACCCGTTTCGGGTTTGGGTTGACCCGAACCCGGATTTTTCCGAGTCGGGTTCGGGTCGTGTTTCGTGTCGTGTCAAAAATTGACACCCCTAGCTCACATATTTCCAAGGCCATAGCTCGATATTCTGCTTCTGCACTGGATCTTACCACCACATTTTGTTTCTTGCTTCTCCATGTAACTAGGTTACCTCCAAGAAATGTGCAATACCCAGAAGTAGATCTTCTATCAACTGGTGATCCTGCTTAGTCAGCATCCGTGTATACTTCTAGAGTTATTCCCCGATCTTTCTTAAAGAGAATTCCTTTTCCAACTCTTCCTTTAAGGTAGTGCAAGATTCTGTCTACCGCTTGCATGTGAATCTGCTTTGGATTCTGTATAAACTGGCTGACCATGCTTACAGCAAATGCTATGTCTGGTCTGGTGTGGGAGAGGTAGATCAATTTCCCTACAAGTCTCTGGTAGGCCCCTTTATCTACATCTAAATCTTCTTTAGCTTCTCCCAGTTTAAGATTAGATTCTACTGGTGTTGGTGCTGGTTTACAGGCTAGTTTACTTGTTTCTCTTAGAAGATCTTTAATGTATTTCTGTTGTGAGATGAAGATTCCTTTGCTGGAGTGAGCTACTTCAATTCCGATGAAATATTTTAATCTACCAAGTTCTTTGATGTCAAATTCCTTAATAAGATTTTTCCTTAAGCTGGCTTTCTCCTCTTCATTATTTCCAGTCAAAATTATATCATCAACATACACTAATAATATTGTAACTCTCCTTGAGTCTGAGTGTTTGATGAATAGTGCATGATCCCCTTGACTCTGTCGATACCCATTCAGGAGCATGAATTTAGAGAATCTTTAGAACCAGGCCCTTGGAGATTGTTTGAGCCCATATAGAGCTTTTTTCAGTTTGCACACCTTGTTACCTTCAGATTTTTCTTTAAACCCTGGTGGTATTTCCATAAATATTTCTTCTTGTAAGTCCCCACGCAGGAATGCATTTTTCACATCCAATTATTCCAGGTGTCAATTGTACTTGGCTGCTAGGAGAGTAGTATTCGAACAGTATTCATCTTGGCTACAGGCGCAAACGTTTCTTGGTAGTCAATGTCATACGTTTGCGTAAACCCTTTGGCCACTAGTCTTGGCCTTATATCTCTCTAGTGTGCCATCAGCATTATATTTTACTGAGAATACCCATTTGCAGCCGACCGATTTTTTCCCTATCGGTAGATTGACGATTTCCCAAGTTTTGTTCTTCTCTAGGGCCTGCATTTCATCCTTCATGGTATTTTTCCAATTTTTATCAGATAAGGCCTCAGAAACATCTTTAGGAATATGGATATCTTCTAATGTAACAAGAAAATTTTTGTGTGATGATGAAAAGTTGTTGAAGGATATAGAGTTGTTTATAGGGTATAAGGGAGGTGATGAACTTACCTTATTTCCAGGAGATGGTTC
>NW_021320019.1:8460609-8499574 GCF_001605985.2 Dendrobium catenatum | reverse complement strand
TTTATCAATATCTTCTTTATTGAATTCTCCAAGGCTGGACCGTGCTTCTGGCTTACTTGTAGTGTTGTTGGCATGTGATGTGCTCCTTGGTTCACCCTTTTGATTCCACTCCTTGCTGGGGGGTTTTCCATGTATTTTCCAGCATGTTTCCTTTGTGTGTCTTGACTTTTTGCAATAGCTGCACCAAAGTGAGTCCTTGTCTTTGAACTTCGAAGAATCTTTACCCTTCTCCTTCCATGACGATTCTTTGTTCATCACCATTGCTGAGCTCTCAACTGTCTTCGGTTCTAAAATCACTCCTCGTCGACTTTCTTCTACGCGGATGAGGGAAATGGTTTCATTGAGTGATGGCGTCTCCTCCTTGCCAAGAATTTGAACCCTAACTTGGTCAAATTCTGAATTTAGTCCTACAAGAAAATCATAAACTCTATCTTTTTCAATAAAGTTCTTTAGGATCGCAGCATCTTCCGGACATATGGTTACTATGCACCTATAGTGTTCAAGTTCTTGCCAAAGGTTTTGTAGAATGGTGGCATACTCCGTCACGGTCTTACTCCCCTACATCGTGCTTCCAACTTTGACTTTAAATTCAAAGATTTGAGCCGCGTCACGAGCTTTGGAGTAGGTTTGTCTGGAAGCATCCCATATGTCCTTTGCCGTTGAAAGGATGATATAAATGTATCACTAATTACTGGAGTCATGGAATTCCACATTCATGACATAATCATGGAGTCTGCTTCATCCCATGCCCCAAATTTGGGATCTCCTTCTTTTGGTCCCCCTTCAAGGAGGTGATGTATTTTACCTTTCCCCTTCAAGTAAGTCTTCACAAATTGAGACCACTTCAGGTAGTTCTTTCCATTTAGACGATAGGAATGTTGTATGTTTTGAAGGTCACCACGTCCATGGTGCATCATAGAATCCTCAAGTTGATCAGTGTTCGAAGAAGGGTTGATCTCTGACATTTTTGAATCAAATGATAGTAATGAAAACTATCAATTTGATTTTTTTTAACGCAAAAACAAAGGAACCGGTGGAGCCTTAAAGAGGCTCGGATTGGGCTAGGGCACGGTTGCGGTCCCCTTCAAGCTGCACGCAGGCGGACTTTCTCCCGCGAATCTCACGCGTGGATCGGACTTCCGAACGGTCTCGACTGGGTCGTGCGATCGGAAGTGAGGATTGAGCGGGTGCTCCTTTCGACGATCTTCCTTCCCTGTCGGATCGGGATGCTCGCCGTCCGCCATCTGCTTCTTCGTCCGTTCGGCTCGGGAGAAGACAGCCGAAGATGCTCCTTCTCCGGATACGCTCGGACGTTCGGCTCTTAGCGGGAGTCTTGATGACTTTGGCCTTCCTCTTAGATCGGAAGTTCCGATTGAAGCTTTGACTCCGTCTCTTCCCGTTCGGGTCGGCACGATCAAGTCCGAGCTTCTTCTTCTTCTCTTTTTCTTTTGACGATCTAGGATCGTTCTCCGACGGCAATTAAGGTCGTTGGCTCTGATACCATGTTAAAACTGAGAATTTGAGAGGGAAAAGCTTGAAATTCTTTATTACAATCTTCCCTATTTATAGATCTATACAAGATATCCCAATGAGGAAATAATAAATTGCAGATTTAATACATAAAAAATCTTTCCTAAATTTGTTCCTTCATTATGACGTGATCCATGGGAGTATCTCACGAATTGATCTTTGTGTCTGTTGGATCATTTGCACTGGGAACGACTAGATTTCAACATGTTTAAAATTATCTGCGGCATTACCGCTGGTTTTCTCTACCTTCACGAGGAATGGGAACAAGTTGTTATTCACAGAGACATCAATGCAAGCAATGTCCTCCTTGACACTGAGTTCAATGGAAAGCTCAGAATTTCAGGCCTGCACGGCTACGTGATTGAGGGTGGAGTTCAGACGTTGAGGCTATGCCGCTGTAGTGCTCAATGCGGGATCGATGCGAAATAGAATCTGGTGTGGGATCTAGGGAGGAGTTGACATACCCAAATCGTGAGGGCTTGCTAGCACTGCAAGAGGCGAATTGGTGGAGTCTGAGTGAGTCAGGTCAGTTCGGGTTGATTTCGGGTTTTTGGGTCAACCCAAACCCGACCCAGTTTTATAAACGAATCGAAATTTTGAACCCGAACCTGACCCGTATGGCAAACGGGTTGACCCGAACCCTGAATTTCCGGGTCGGATTTCGGGTCGTGTCAAGTTTTGAAACCCCTGGCTACAAATGGATGAGCCACTTAGAGGTGCTTCGGCATGAGTCCATTATAAAAATATATTTACCAATTTTACTAACATTCCTAATGGGCTCATTCCTCTTGAAAAAAGCTACTACTATAAAGAAATTTTCATGAAAAAGCTTTGACGTCTGCCATAGGTGCCAAAATAAAAAAGTTGGCTTTATATTTTAGGCGTGCCTCCATATGAGGACAAATGGAGGCAAATAATATTTCAACAGCAGATGCTCAAGTCACATGACTAGAGACAAATCTAAATTATCTCACTGAAATCAAGGAATGGTGGACATGTTATTTTTAGCAATACACAAAAAGGAAAATGATTAGAGTTTGTAAGATCTGGCTGGTATCCCATATTACAATTGATAACTTTCTGCTACAAGATAGGCTAGGTCATAATCTATTTAGTATCTTGCAGATTTTGCAATAAATATTTTGAAGTTGTTTTCCGAGATTCTCATTACATCACTCATGATTCCGATCACGTTTACTTTTTTGGGGAAAATTAAGCAGTAATGCCTATAAAATAGATTTTTCTGTGATGATTCTACAAATTCACATCTTTCTTCTCAATTAAATTAGTCATTGCTTTGGCATCATCATATTGAGCATCCAATTTGTAAAATATTCAAAAGGTTGTGTTGTAATCTAGCAAAAGTTTTGCCTACCATCAAATTGTAAAGAGATCATTTATGTGATTCTTGCCAACTTGGGAAGAAAACCAAAGTGATGGACCTTGATTTGTAATTTTTGGAATCCAAGCAAAACAGCCCAAAAACGATGGAAAAATGCGAAATTTCTTGGATGAAAACACTCACAAACACTTCAATAACTTGAATATTAAAAGACTTACAAGTTTCCACGGATACAATGCTCTCAATTCGAGAAGAGAAGCTTTCTCCCAAGCCCTAGAGAAAAAGAAAACTAAAACAGCCACCAAAATGAGATCCCTCCAAAAAACCACCCTAACTCACTTTTAACTTTCACATGAACCCCTCAAAATCCCCTCATTACCCCTAGGGCAAACACCACAACCTTTCTCTTCAATTTGGTGGGCCCAAGGGGCCCACCCGAGAGCTTTCCCCCCCTCGGCTTGTCCGCCCAGGCAGGCGGGTTCTCCGCCTGTAGTAAGTGAGAACCGGCCCTTTAAGGGCCGGTGTTGCTATGGACCGAACCGGTCCATCACAAAGCTGCATTGTTGATGACAACTCAAGATTTTCTAAGTCTTGGGAGCAAACAATATCACTTAGTCATTGTTGATGACAACTCAAGATTTACTAGGGCTTTCTATGGTAAAGAATAAGATTTTGTTCTCTTTCAAATGACTTTATCAACAATTTTTTAATAAAGGTCATGATGCACATATATTCATAATAATCATGGCCAAAAACTGAAAATGAATCGTTTAATCATTTTCGCTATAAAAAAGGTATACAAAATAAATTTGATTCCTTGCGCTCCTCACAAAATATGGTTGTAAGAAATAAAACAAAACCTTATGTGAGATAACTAAAATCATGCTTCATGACCATAGTCTTCCTCATAAAGGTATACTCAGGAAGACTCTAACGTAATACTAAAAAAATACTCAAAACTTAAAATAAAGGACTTCAAATTTTCATCCTCAATTTTCTCATGAAATAAAAATAACTAAAGTATTTTTCTGAATTCTATATTTTATTATGAACATTTTGTTATATTTATATATCAAAAGACTTGTATAAATTATTTAGTTTAAGATTAGTTTAATGTTACAATTTATATATTTAATTCCCTCTTTACCCAAACTAAAGTCCTGATGCTAAACATGCAATGACTGATGTGAAAATAAATGGTGATGACGTTATTAAAAAGGATATTGAATATCTAATTATTAATTTATACTAATACCTGATAGAATTATATATCCCTATTAATTCTGATTCCGTAACATTCTGCTAGCGAAACAAAGAGAATGTAGAACGTGAGATGCTGTTGGGCCAAAGGGCAGTACAAGGGGAAGGAGAAGAGGCTAGTTTCAGAAGAAAAGAATAAAATTTTCGTAATCCATCAGTGGAATCAACTTTGGATCAAGTTATGCAAGCATTAAGACTTGTATAGGGTGAGATCATTTTAAGTTACAAGTATATTTGGAGATTATTTTAGTTTCAATATGAGTTGGTAAGTGGGAATATTATTATAATATGAGATATTTAGATTTCCTAAATTGTATATAAAAGATTTAAGGTTTTGTGGTGACCGATGCAAGGAAACTTATCCAATTGTTGATTCTCAATTAGTATAAGATGCTCAATCCAGGGAGTATGCATGCTTTAGTCTTATGCATAGAAATTCTTATATGTATTTAGACTTGTATGTACGCAATGTGCTAGATAGCTCTTCATATTGTAAAGTGCATGTTTATGTATAGCAAATCATGATTAAATGATCATGCATAAATTATAATTATGCAATGCTCATGTTTAAGATACTATAAGTATACTAACATTTTATAAAACCGCTGTATTTTAAAAACAAGGTATGTACTTTTGAGTTACATATAGATGCATAATGTCGATTAGCTTATTCATGATGAAAAAAATGGTTTAAATGTTCTATTATGCAAAATGTATGAAATGAGCCCAAGAACATGTTATCTGAGATATGTTGGCAATGCTATGCTGTGATATGACACGTATAAGTGAGGCAATAGCTTAACAAGATGATCCTCCTATGGAGCAAAAATAATCCTCAAGCCCTCCATATTAATTTGAGGTGTACTTCATTGATGATAATAATATGTTACACCTGGGCTCAATTAAACATTATGAAACATAATGATGTTCGCCAATAAGTTGGATGATGACCTCACGATAATATGGTATGAGGATCATAATTGTCAGTGACAAACAACACACCATAGTACAAAGGTCCTCGTAGAGCTATAGCGCTTATTTTAAAAGAATGCAAAATATGGATTAAAAAAAATCTAAATATGAAAGACTATTAGATTAAAAAATGTACTGATAACAATTTCATAGGTTGACACAACATAAAATATTTTCTTGAAAAAAGGATATAGCATATTAATAAATATCTTACTATGACTTAAATTACTGAAGAGAAATATTTTACCTCACCATAACACCAACCTAACAGGCACCAAATATGTGAAAAAAGAACCTATGACACAACATAAACTAATGAAAGAAGGATATGAACAAACCATACACGAACCTTATGTCGAGAGTATGCTAGCCAAGAGCTGAAGCCTTGGAATTAAGCTTTGTTTGTCTAAGGCAAAGAGAGGAGGACGTCATAGTTTTCATGTGAGGCGAGAGCAGTGATTAGGTCAAAGACTTCATGCAAGGTAATAGTGGCGAGAAGGTCCTTCATCAAAGCCTTGGAAACTTTCTTGCATAGCGTTGAAGGTGAGAGCGCATTTAGTGATACCAATGTTCAAAGCATTGAAGTGTTAAAGGTGAAAGCAAAATTCAGCAAGGTGAGGGACGTGTTTAAGAAGAACGAGAGAAGTGTTTGATGAATTGAATATGAGAGCAAACTAAAACGAGACCAAGAGTCAAACAAAACCAAGAGATGAATAAGCCTTGCAGATTGGGGACAAGTCTTATGCCCTAATAAATGTTAATTAAGAAAAAATAAAATAAATAAATAATTTATAAATAAAATAAATATTAATTATAAACAATATATCATATAAAGTAAAATAGTGCAAGCTATGGGAGCTGTGTGCTAATACCCATGCATAGTGTAAATATTGTGCACCATTTTAACCCCTTGCTCACCGCCATGAAAATAGTGAGGGGTGTGTTCCACTGCACTATTTGTCATAGTGCACTATTTTGCACTATAGACATGTGTAAGAACCAGTTCAGCCGGCTTATCTAAATCGTCTTTTACTAACCAGATGGACGAAACAGACGACTAAGCAGGCTGAATTTGGCCACGGATCGGGGGGCTGGCGGGTTCGGATCATGTATTCAAACTAGGAATCATGTATGGGAGTGAGAGGAAGCGACTCCTCGTAAGTAATAACTATGATTCAATCACTCCAGTGAAATCAAACGAATGAACGAAAGCTTCACTCGAAGGAAACCGACCGAGAGAAAGGAGAAGAAGGAATGTTTGTTCGTCGATTCTTTTCGCATGTGTGCAAATTATTTCGTGATTTCTTTTATCCAAGCTGAGAGGAATGTCTCATTTAACGATAAAGGAAGGAATTAGGAGAGAAATTGAAGAAAATTTGAAGAGAAGAAAATTTTTGGAAAGGACGAAACAACGAGTTTCCATTTCTAACGACGGAGGACAACGGGAGAAAAACCAAGTGATTTGAATTATTATTTTACAATCAAATTATTATTTTAAATTTCTCTAATTAACGAAATAATATGCGATTGTCAAATAGGAAGAAGAAATCTAGTGGGGAAAATCTCGATTCAACAAGGAAGAAAAGAAGGCTTATTGATGTAATTTATTTTTATAAATTTAGAGAGTTGCAATAGATTATGAAATTGAATTAAAATATATTAAATTAGAATAAATCAATATTTTGTAGATGATATTCGACGCATTTGAAGTTTTCCTTAAAGATCAAATTAAATCAGAAGTGTTTTGAAGACGTTTCATTTTGGTAAAGTTGTTTAACAGAAATTAATGCAAATGAATATTATTTGAACAACAACAACAACATCAAGCCTTTGTCTCACTACGTGGAGTTGGCTACACGAATCATATTTCTCTATTATGTCCTATTAAAAGTCAAATTTTCATTTAAATCTAATAAAGAAAGATCATTTCTAATATTTTCTAACCAAGTCATTTTAGGCCTGCCTCTACCTTTCTTAATATTATTTGAACAATGAGAGATTTTCATAATTGAGATGAGACGAGCAATTGAAGTCTATGTCAAAGCTCGAAGTTTGAAAGGAATTGAAGCACGAAAAAAATCAAAGTTGGTAACTAAATTATTAATGACAAATACATTATTTTATTTTCATTTCAATTCTATATTTGTCTTTACTTATATTTGAATGCTATTACATACAAGATGATGTTGATTTAAAATGTATATGAGATAATGAAAAATTGAAATGAAAATTATTATATAATATGAATGTATATGTATATGTATATATGAAGGATGCATATGCATATATCAATTTAAAATACATGCAAGAATAAAAAAGAAGGTAAATTTAAACATGTAGTTGTTATTTAAAACACATGTAAAGAGATAGGTAAAGAACAATGAAATTACTAAAATAACTTATAATATATAAATGAAAGCATAAATGAAAGATAAAAGATACATACACGCAAATTAAAGGAGTTCATCCCCTTCTGGTACTGGTTGGGGACGCAATGTACCCGTGCACGTTAAAAAGAAACGAAAATGAAAATAGAAATAGTTATATCTTCATTGGTGCAAATTTTATACAGTGCTCCTGTACTAAATTAAAAAGGGAAAAGGAATAAATGGAAGATGAAAATGAACAAATGTTATTTGAAAAATGAATATATTATTTGAGAAAAATATATATAAAGGATTTATGTCATATGAAATGGAAATGATATATATATATATATATATTAATTGCAAAAGAAGGGAAAATGAATACGATTATTTTTATATAACATTTATATGCTACAAGTGTAATTATCCATTGAGTTTACTTTGTAAACTCAAACTTTTAAACTAAAATTTTTAGGTAAGTCTCTTGATAAGTAGAAATAACTGAAAAAGAGGAATACATCTACAAAAGACGACGATCAAACAAGAGAAGGTAAAATATGGTTTAAACCCATATTAAAATGTGTAAGGACTGTTAGCGGCTCTTCAATATTTACAAGTGATGTAGTTGACAGATTGTTTGTTTTGAATTAGAAAGAAATATTTTAACTGTTCGACTGTCTGTTCCTGCCTCGTTAATTCGATATGGATCTAATACAATCCACTACTTATGAGGGCCAATAAATCTAAACATCCATAAATATGATACATTCTAATGTTATGAAAAGCTATGATATAAAATAAATGAAACAAGTAAATAAATATCATAATATGATTGAATTAGTGCTTTTACACTAGTACACATGATTAGTGTTGTGAATATGATGATTAAACCCTTGGCATTTCTACGTTGACTCCTTCAAGAAAATTATATTATTGTTATGTTGTCTTTATTCAATAATTTCTTTCACAATGATTATATGTAATGAGCTAGACTAATCCATCATCATATTTTAATCCTTATGTCAAGTACATGATTAACATGTCATATTATTTCCTTTTCTTGAGTTGAGAAATTCAAATTAGAATTATTTATCTCGACACGCTTCATAGCTCACCAAATTTATTCTAGTTGTTATTATAGGTAGATGGAAGGATGAGATTGAGCATGAGTTACAATCAAAATTTGAACTTACTACAATATATTTTACTTTTTAATTTTGGTGTAAGACATGAATCATAATAAAGTAATGTATTGACAAAAGTTTGATGTTATGAATGTGAAAACTTATACGTATTAGAAGCTCTGTAGCTGAATGAATGAAATGTATTTAGATGATTCCATATGGTTGAATTGTGGTCTTATAAGACTGTGAGTTCGGGTTGTGTTTATGTTTAGGTTCAGTTTGTTTAGGCGATTGAATTCATCAATCACTCTATTCAGGTGGGTTGTATTCCATAAGAGATGTTGGTGATAATTCAATTGGCTAAATCATACCTGCCTTTATCACCCCTTATGCTTGATTAGAAGAGGTGGTGTGCACATGACATTTAATGAATTATGGATTGATCATAAGCCATATATTGAGCAATTTAGTGTTTTGGTAAGTAAATTAGTCAATATATTGTTTTCAGCAATGATGAAAGATCCAATACAACTATTTTTCTTTCATATTTTTTCACTAATAATTCTTTTCGTATTTTACAAAGAGGACTTCGGTGATTGAAGAATCAACCCATTCTAATTTTTCCATGACTAAGTCTAATTCTCCCAAAGTATTAAAAGAAGATGAAATTATAAACTTATTTAAAAATGCATCTATCTTGAACTAGAAAGTGGTATTTCTCAACAAGATACATGACCTTCTAGCGATGATTTGGATGAATAATGATGTACTGATTTTAAAATCATTAAGCCAAAAATTAATTAAGCTTGATTAATTACTGATTTAAACATAATGATGGAAGAATTTTAAAAGTAATTGCAAGAATCAATACATATATATATATGTGTGTGTATGCGCTCGTACGCACGCACGCGCGTGTTGGTTAATGGGAATCAAGAGGCTATAACAAAAGGAGAGCAAGCGAGCAAGATAAAAGAGGATCAGGAGAAACCAAGCTATTATTTTAATGAAGGGGGCAATGAGATAGCGATCAAGCGCCTCTGATTGAACCGTGTGAGGCAACCAAAGTGAGTTTTTGAGTAGGAACACCATACAGGACTTTCTTTTCCATCTTATTCTTCCTCGATACAAAATAGATAAAACCTAATGGAGTTTTTCTTCTTTCCCTTTCTTTCATGTCTCTCCAAGTGGTATGACAATGAATGAAGAAACCCAAGTAATTTTAGCATGCATATGTCTTATACTAACTAGAATAGTAAAAAGTTTGAATAGCAATTGCACATCTAAAAGTGGGTAATCTCATTTATAAATCCAATTAATCTTCCCTTCTAAAATTGATGCATTTGATTGATTTATTTATGATTTGTTCTCCTTTATATGATTACATATAAAATGATGTTCCTTTATATGATAACACATAAAATGAAGTTATCTTTACAAGATTGTTATTTCATTTTGTAAATAGTTTTGTAATAATTTGTCTATTCTCATTGTGATTAACTCCTCATATTCCTATAAATCACATATGTATGTTTGCAAGTCTATGGTTCAAATGCTTGTATAGACTCTATAATGTATCATACAATGTCTTATAGATAGATTTAATGTATGTTAGCGCTAATGCAAAAGAAATGATATATACAAATACTTGCATGTGCATGTTGAAATATAAATCCACCTCTTTATGGTATTAGTTGGGGGGGATGCTTGTACTTAGTACCTACTCATTGATAGTGTTGTCTTCCATGACTTTGGTGACGTGATAGGCTTGGAAAAATATTATTGATATTAAAGTATCATAGTGATCCATAAAGTTTAGATGATACAAAAGAGATTGATGAATAACAAAAGAGATTATGTGTGCATCCGATGCGGGACGCCTTTAATAAGTATACATGTAATAGTAGTTCATGTATGAAAGATAGTTTTAAATTCTTTTGTACAAAAGATAGTTTTAATAGGTATACATCCAATCCTCTACCAGGTAATTCTAAAAAGTTTATTCTTGAAGCTACTTTGGATTATGAGAATGTGCCCAGTACTAATGGTAAACTCAATCGGCAAAACAAACTTTTTTGTGATGACACAGATTACTTTGTAGAAAGCAAAACATTATCATAATTTGCTTATTAGTATCACATGCTAAATTCATCGATGCTGATGTAGGCAAGGGGGGGTCAAATCAAATCCTAAATTTTGGTTTTGACTTTTCTTGGGCTTGCTAGCTCATTAATATTTTGAGCTAAAATCTAGTTCATTATGAGCTGTTTTTTAGTTCATTTATTAAAGAATTATTAGCTTCATTCCCCTTTTTCCTGTATCTTTGGTTTCTTCGTGTGTCTCTTTGATTTCCCCCACTTGTCTCTTCTCCTCCCCTTTGTCTTCTCGTTTTCATGTGCTTGTTGATTGTCTCGTGGCTTTGCCCCTTTGGTTCCCATGGCTGCTGCTTGGTTTCTGCGGCTAGCTACTTGGTTCCGTGCTGGGCTGTTCGGTTCCGCGGTTTTCTGCTTGGTTCCATGGGTTTTCTGCTTGATTCCCGTGAACTCCCTTCTCTGTTTTGCTGTGTCGTTTGGGAATTGTTGAAGTGATTGTTGACCTTTCTTTTCCCTAAATCTAATTGGCTTATTTGGAGGTGTTATGGCTGTTTGGTTTCCCTCTTTTGCCTATATATAGAAGATGTTTTTGGATGGTTGAGGATGGTGAAAATTATGATTTTTGGAGATAAAACCTGAGGGTTTTTTGGAAAAGCTTGAGAGCTTTGTCCACTTCTTCTTCTTCTCTAGCTTGGGATAACTTGTGAGTTACTCTCCGACTTCGACTAGTCTTCTAATCTCTTTCGTCTCTCCGTAAGTTCCCTTCCACATGTATCATTCTTCTCAAAGCAACGAATGGAATGCAACTTTAGGTGTTTTTAATTTGTGTTTGTGTCAAGTTTGTAAGTGTCAAGAGTTGTAGGAGTCTTTTATTATAAAAAGTTGTCTTATTTCTTATTTTGTCTATTTTGTGTAATTTTCTTTATCCTAGTAAGGTATTGTTTTTCTAGCAAAAAAATTAGGGGCCTCCTAATTTTTTTTCTTGCATCAAATTGGTATCAAAGCAAGTTCTTATCCCGGTCTGACGAGTAAACTCTTGGTAAGTCATAGCAGTTGTGTGAATCTTGTTTTGTTGAGTCTTTTTAGAAAAATGGAAAATCAACATCAGCCAAATAATCCGGTGGTGGAAGAAAATTATCTAGAAGATCGTGAAGTCCAAATTCTAATGGATAGATGGGTTCTAACGGAAGGAAGTTCAACTGATCCGCTACAAAATGAGTTGTACAAGCTTCAATATCACATGTTCTTATGTGATGAGAAATTCAAGAAAAAGAAGAAATTTCTTCAAGACCAATTCGAGAAAGAAAAAGAAAAAATCCTGAAGAAATTTGAGGCTAAGATTCAAGAGTTAGATGCACTCCCACCGTCTCCTCGGATCAAATCAAAAGACAACTCATCGGGAGATGAGTTTTTCAAGTAGGGGAGTCTGATGTAGGCAAGGGGGGTCAAATCAAATCATAAATTTTGGTTTTGACTTCTCTTGGGCTTGCTAGCTCATTAATATTTTGAGCTAAAATCTAGCTCATTATGAGCTATTTTTTAGTTCATTTATTGAAGAATTATTCGCTTCATTCCCCTTTTTCCTTTTTATTTGGTTTCTTCGTGTGTCTCTTTGATTTCCCCCACTTATCTCTTCTCCTCCCCTTTGTCTTCTCGTTTTCCTGTGCTGGTTGATTGTCCCGTGGCTTTGCCCCTTTGGTTCCCATGGCTGCTGCTTGCTTTCAGCGGCTAGCTGCTTGGTTCCGTGCTGGGCTACTCGGTTCCGCGGTTCTCTACTTGGTTCCGTGAATTTGCTGCTTGGTTCCGTGGGTTTTCTGCTTGGTTCCCGTGAACTCCCTTCTCTGTTTTGCTGTGCCGTTTGGGAATTGTTGAAGTGTTTGTTGACCTTTCTTTTCCCCAAATCTAATTGGCTTATTTAGAGGTGTTATGGCTGTTTGGTTTCCCTCTTTTGCCTATATATAGAAGATCTTTTTGGATGGTTGAGGATGGTGAAAATTATGATTTTTGGAGATAAAACCTGAGGGTTTTTAGAAAAGCTTGAGAGCTTTGTCCACTTCTTCTTCTTCTCTAGCTTGGGATAACTTGCGAGTTACTCCCCTACTTCGACTAGTCTTCTAATCTCTTTCGTCTCTCCGCAAGTTCCCTTCCACATGTATCCTTTTTCTCAAAGCAACGAATGGAATGCAACTTTAGGTGTTTTTAATTTGTGTTTGTGCCAAGTTTGTAAGTGTCAAGAGTTGTAGGAGTCTTTTATTATAAAAAGTTGTGTTATTTCTTATTTTGTCTATTTTGTGTAATTTTCTTTATCCTAGTAAGGTATGGTTTTTCTAGCAAAAAAATTAGGGGGGGCCTCCTAATTTTTTTGCTTACTTTTTGCTTGCATCAGATGCCTTTTTTTTTAATCCGCATAAACTAATACAAAATTGTAGCCCTCCATTGTGATGCTACACATTCTATCCTCCTAGATGTTGTTACTGCTATACAATCCTCTTATTTATTGTTACTATTGGTTACGTAATCTTGCAAGTAATTTTTACCTCCCAATTATTGTTACTATAGTTATCTTGCTACATGCAAGTGTTGTTGCTGCTACTATTGCAGTCTAGTTGTTGGATCGTCGATTGATATTCAGGGATACACATCTTCAGCCACTAATTGCGGAATATTTATTTTCTAACTATTTGTAGTTGCTCCCCTTGCTCGTCTGTTCATGTTGCTTTTTTTTTTTTTTTTGGATAAGTTTAGGCTTCCTTTTTTTTAATTAGATTTTGAATAAAATCACATTTGAAGTTGATAGCTATCAGGAATTAATCAGGTCAATCTTATGCCAATAATATCTATTAAACTAAGGTTGAAGAGCCTATAAATGTCAGATTTGTGGAATGTAATATCACAACTTTAATTACATAGAATTTCTTCTTTAGTTTTAATTTCGTGTGCAAGTTAGATGCATGATTCAATTACAATACAAGTGTGATCACCTAATTTTAGAGGAAATCATCACATGGAGGTATGAGGCCTGGGTTTATTACTTCGATAAATAGTTTTTTTATCTAATTTATTCTACATAACATGTTGACATGATAGTGTTCCGAATGTTGTTAAAACTTTACACAAAAGGTATTTACAAGTGCTCATTAGTTTTACCTAGTTTAAATTTCTAGTTGATATTTTTGAATTTATTAGATGATAGTGTTTATTGTTTGAATTATAAGCATTATGCTTATTATTTTATATTTAAATAAAGAAAAATTTTGGCATGTTTAGCAGTAAGTTATATGTGATCCAAATGCATAAACATCATCTATATGCATTAGAAAACACTGACCCTAACCATCCTAGATCAAAGAGGTTGTTAAACCATAACTTAGAAATTGGCCAGACCAAAATCAATCTCAGTACCAATTGAGGGAACATCATCCTTGAATTTGGATGCAAACAATCAAAGTGTACCACGTCAAATTAGCTGAGGAGCTGATCTGAAAACTGATTAGGAAAAATAAGCCCTAGGAACTAAAGAATTAGAGAAAAGCATTCAAATTCAACAAAGGCAAAAGGATAAAAACAAAAGAACCACTTATTTCATTAAAGAAAAATGAAAACCAAGCAGTTGCAAAAATGATCAAACCTCATCACGCACCAAGAATCTCTCTTTAGCCAAGGAAAAAAGCAATGCTCTTAACAAAGTTCAAGGTCAGCCTATCTCAGTATTCCCGGCACTACGACAAATTCCTAGAAGTTACAGAGAACATTCATATTGGCCTAACCTTGACCACATCATTTTAAACATTACGATTCTTGTTGAATTCAAAAACATATTGGTTAAAAGCAAATATTTGTTAGAAGCTGTTTACTGGAGAAAGTATCAAAACATTTACCTGTTCTACTGTGGCATTAGATCCATAATGCATTTCTTTCCGTGACAAAGCCTTTACTGCTGCCATAAAGGATTGAACCTACATGCAAAACTCAAATTTATCCTCATGTTGCAGGTATATAAAAGCATATATTAACCCAGCTGGGTCCTTAAAAGTTTCAAAAGTTCAAAATATAATGGTCTGATAAAATAATAGGACTACCTTTTCAACCACAGATGTTAGCTTAAAAGTTAGATACAGCCCTGTGGTAAGGGAGGAGAAGAGGCTGCCGTATTCCTTGTTCAGGAAGAAACGATACCAAACTGGTGTTGGTAATAATGCTCGATACAACAGTACTAGATATTCCACAATGGTTAGCAATTGACCCTATTAGACAAATGAAGCATCAACAAGCATCAAGCATAATCGACCATGTTCAATCATCTCGACAAAAGTAAAATTACAGCAGCCAAACCAGTAATGCTTAGTTTTTGAGGACATAACGAACAAGAAGCAAATAATAATGATTCATTATAAATTCTAATAACTAGAAACCCAAAAAAAAAATCATAAACATATAAGATCAACTAAGACCATGAAAACTAGTAAAAGCAATGATTTTCATCCTAAAAATAACCAAAAATCTATGAACCAAAAACATCTACATCCAATGAAGTGTCTACATTCAGCTTTACCAGCTGTTTTAAAGGGTGAAAGTTGTAAAACCAAAAAAGACAGTTGATCATTGCAAAGTATATGCTAATGTATGCAATGTAAGGCAATGACAACTTACAAAAAGACTTGAATGCAACTGCCTACTTTGAAGCATGAAATATCATTGAAGGCTGCGGACATAATACATCATCAGTGAAGCATAAAACATCAATTATTCAGGATTAAATTTATGAATTTTCAATTTTCATTCATTCCTGATGAATTTTGCCTGAGGTATTAAATTTATTCTTGATAAATTACGCTAGAGCAACTTCTACCAACATAAACTTACGTGCTAAACCTATTCTTCCCAAATCATTATAAATAAATGTTACCTTGAGTCTACTACTCCTTACTAATTCTCCGACAATAATTTTTTATACTCTTCCAAGATGTGAATTGTCACTGTTTAATTATACATCTCCAAACTAATTTAATTTATTTTCAATTACCATCCTCAAGAGATGACTCTAATTATATCTCCGATATAAAAATCCCTTAATTTATCTCTATTTAATTTTGCCACATATACATCTAAATATTTACATATCTTCCACAGTAAACTTACATATTATCGATTTTTACTATCCAACATTTGAATTCATACAACATTGGCATCTTACTTGCAATTGTGTGAAGCTTAACTTCATATCTGCATAATATCCTCTTATCAAAAAAACAATCATGGAACTTCTCCATTTTAATTACTCAATTTTAACTCCAAAGACTATTTTATTCATAACTAAAATATTTTGTATAATATATCTAGGATACTTAAATTTAATATACCAAGGTGTCGCTATATCTCCAAATGATACGGATTGATAATTTTTAATACTACATCAACTAAAATTACAAAGCATATACACAATTATTATTCTACTAATTCTAATCCCTCCATCTCTAATTATTTTTTCATACATTCTAAAAATCTCATAAATTAAAATGGTAATTCATTAAAAGCACACATCAAGGCAACTCACTTTGAACATAATTTATAAGCATCTCCATAAGCAAACACATGAACTCCAAGATTATCATTAATGAAGTTCTACTATAATTAGAAACTCTATCACTCCACAATTACTTTTGATATTGGTTAATACTCCATCTTTTTAAAACTTCAATAAACCTTTGAAACACCCCTTTTGCCTTAATGAAGGCTAAACTAATTTTAGTGAAACCAATCACATGTCATATTAAGATTAATAAAAATCATATGAAAATCCTTCATTTTCTCTATATACTTTTTTTATTTACTATATTAACATAAACTTACTTCTATAGCAGATCTTCCTAGCAGGTTTGAAATTAAGCATTTGGATATTGAGGTATTTTATGTCCTTGAGGCGAGGAGGAAGCCTTAGAATCAACAACTCGTGCAAAATGAGTAATATATTAACATCAAAGTATGAGGTAAGAAGTGTTATACTAACATCCTAATATTAAATCATGAATAAGTTTCATATAATGATACAAACACCAAAATAAGATAGTAAGTCAAAGTAAGTTCATCACAATACATCTCTCACTCCCAAATCAACAATAACAAGTAAAATAAGTCAAGATTAAAATTCAATATTCATCATCTCTCTCATTAATTAATGAATATTAATTAGAATCATCACTTTAATGAATTATTTTCTCTCCTGTCTCATCATCAAGTTGTATAAATATCCTCCCATCTCTGATCTCAACCATCTTAATTTTCCCTCATCAATTAAAAATCAATAAGAACATTAATTTAAATTTAAAACAATGACTATGTTGATAGTTACAACTTCAATTACATAACTTTTTATAACAATAATTTCTATTAATTCTTATTGACTTGTGTTGGACATGTTGATGCCGCAGCACCTGTCAAGGATTGAAAACAGAGAAGCAAGTAATAACACAAGCTAAACAGATAGCTGTAGTGATTTCTAATGATCAATAATAAAACCTGCCTTTCTTCTCTACAGGGAAGCTCTAATATACTATCAATATATTCCTATACTAAATAAAGTATGAAAACAGAAAAAGTGGATTTCTGTACTATATAACTAATAAAGCTCAAAAGGTAGTGGAGCTCAAGCAAGTAACGGCATAAACCAGAAAGGTAAGATAGTACCCGTAACACTATAAAGATATAGTGCTCCGCATCATTCGCCTCCATTAAAATTGTCATCTGTACCCACAGAATGAACTTGGGTGACACCATCATCAGGTGGAGCGTAAGCATAGATGTCCTTGACGTTGAAAGTGTGAGACGTATTGAACTCCTCCGGAAGATCAACGATATAAGCATTATCATTGATCTTACTGCTGATGGGAAACGGCCCCCATTTCTTTTTTCCCAGCTTTGAATACTCACCCACGGGTAAGCGTTCTCTCTTTAACCGAACAAGCACTAAATCTCCTGGCTTGAATAATTTCTCTCTTCTATGTACATCCACATCCCGTTTGTACTTCTCATTAGCAGCTTGAATTTTAGCTCGGATGCTAGATAAGAATTCCGTGTAATTGTCTACGAGTGCTGATGCCGATTTGCTCTTACACTTCGGCAGCACTGCAACATCAAGAACTATATTTGATATTTTAGTATAAACAATACTAAATGGGCACATACCAGTCGAGCAGTTCGTCATTGAATTGAATGCGAATTCTGCCTGGCCGAGTAATTCATCCCAAATTTTGGGGTTGTCTTGTACTAAACAACGCAATAGATTACCCAATGTGCGACTCACCACTTCCGTTTGTCCGTCGGTTTGCGGGTGATATGAGGAGCTTAACTGAATCTGCGTGTGTAACCTTTCCACAGCTCACGCCAGAAATGGCTGATGAATTTAACATCCCTATCAGACGTCAAGCTCCGCGGGATGCCATGCAAATGAACTATTTCCTGAAAAAACAGTTTGGCAATGTTGAGAGCGTCAAAGGTTTTCTTACATGCAACGAAATGTGCCATTTTTGAGAAACGATCTACAAAGACCATGATAGAACGTTTCCACGCTTGATTCTCGGCAATCCCATCACAAAGTCGAGACTTAAATCTTCCCAGATTGACTCCGGTACATGCAACGGCTGGTACAAGCTGGTGTTTTGTCCTCCCCCTTTGTATGTTTGGCACACTGAGCATCTCTCCACAAACTTCGATACATCACGTCTTAGGTGCGGCCAAAAAAATCTTTGCTGCAGCTGGATGACTGTATTATCACGGCCTAAATGCGCCGATAACCCACCCGCGTGAGTTTCCTTAATGATCTGTTGTCGCCATGAAGAACTAGGAATGCATAAAAGGTTTCCCTTAAATAAAAACCCATGGCGTATAGAATATTCTGTATTGGTTTCTTGTTTACAGCAATTTAACCAGT
The DNA here is from genome assembly GCF_001605985.2 of Dendrobium catenatum. Taxonomy (NCBI): domain Eukaryota; kingdom Viridiplantae; phylum Streptophyta; class Magnoliopsida; order Asparagales; family Orchidaceae; genus Dendrobium; species Dendrobium catenatum. The sequence goes on along the minus strand of NW_021320019.1, from coordinate 8,480,960 downwards.
GTTCTTTAAAATATTCATCTTCAGAATATAAATCCTTCAAGTAATTGAGACTGGAGAACTCAGTCTGTAGCGTGGTAATGAGAGCAGCACTTCTACTTAGTGCATCAGCTACCCGGTTTTGCACTCCACTCTTATGCTTAAGCATAAAAGTAAACCTTTGAAGAAATATCACCCAGCGAGCATGCATCCGATTGATATTTTTCTGAGAATAGATGTACTGTAAAGCCTTGTGATCATTGCAGAAAACAAAGTCCTGGTGGAGCAGATAGTGTTCCCACTGTTTTAAAGCTCTAACAACCGCATACAATTCTTATTCGTAAACAGTCCAGCGCTGCCGTGACGGGCATAATTTTTCACTAAAGAACTCCACCGGTTTGCTGTCTTGCGATAATACTGCCCCAATGCCGATGGTAGAAGCGTCTGTGTCAACCATAAATGGCTTAGTAAAGTCAGGTAACACTAAGATGGGCGTCATTGTTAGTGCACGTTTGATTTCATCAAAGCTCTGCTGCTGCTCTTCAGCCCACGTGAACTGCGGTAATTTTAGCCCATTGGTGAATGGGGCCATAATACTGCTGAATCCCCGTATGAATCTTCGGTAAAAATTCGCCAACCCGTGAAAACTGTGAATATCTGTCAATGACCTGGGGGTTGGCCAATTTTTTATTGCAGCCACCTTTCCTGGATCCACGCCAATACCATTCGCCGAGATAATGAATCCGAGAAAAGATACACGCTCTGTAGCAAATTCACATTTGCGGCTGTTCAAAAAACAACTTATTCTTCCTCAATGTATCAAATATAGTTGTTAGGTGTTTGATGTGGTCCTCACTAGTGGCGCTATAAACTAGTATATCATCAAAATACACAACGCAACATTTGTTAAGAAATGGCTTTAGCACCTCATTCATTAGTCGCATAAACGTCGCCGGTGCATTGCACAATCCGAAAGGCATAACCTTCCATTCGTATAAACCTTGGCGTGTCTTAAATGTCGTTTTCCATTCGCCCCCGCTACGAATTCTTATCAGGTGGTAGCCACTACGTAAATCAAGTTTTGAGAATACCGTTGCCCCCGATAGTCTATCCAGCATATCCTCAATTCTAGGCATTGGAAAACGAAATTTAACTGTGATGCGATTAATGGATCGGTTGTCCATACACATTCTCCAGCTGCCGTCCTTCTTAGGCACCAACAACGCTGGCACCGCGCAAGGGCTCACACTTGATTGAATTAGCTTCTTGGCTAGCAGCTCATCCACTATATGTTGTAAGGCTTGGTGTTCTTTGGGGCTCATTTTGTAGTGAGGTAAGTTAGGCAGGGACGCCCCCGGCGTCAAGTCTATTTGGTGTTGGATGGTTCGCATAGGTGGCAGTTCCTCTGGTAACTCCGCTGGGCAGAGATCGGAGTACTGCTGCAGTAGTGAGCTGAGTTCTTTAGGCATAGATTGAAACTCTGTTTCACCAAGCTTTTCCTGAATGATTAACGCCAATATGTAGTTGGATTCACGCCAGGCGTTGAGTAGCGCCTTCTCGGTCACGGCATATAGGGCTGTCTGTGTTACCGATTTTCCAAACTCCGGATCTACAGTGCAGGGAAGGAGTCGCAATCGTTTTCCTTTCCAGTCAAAGGAATATGTATTGGCCCGGCAATCATACACCGCCCTCACGTTAAACTGCCACGGTCACCCAAGAATCAGGTGACATACGTCCATGTCCACAACATCACAGAGAACTTCCCCCGCGTAGTGTCTCCCGATTGAGAACGTTACGCGACACATATCCGTCACCGCAATGTCCATGCCCCTTTTAACCCAGCTAATTTTATAAGGATTGGGGTTCTTGGAGGTCTTCAACTTCAATGCTTGTACCACGGCGCGGGAAATTACATTTTCTGTACATCCGCTATCAATCAGCATATCACAGATTTTTCCCTGTATAGTGCATTTTGTTCAGAAAAGAGCATTCCTCTGGGAATTAGCAGACTGTCTAGGGGCCAGGAGTAATTTCTGCATCACACATAGCACCGGTTCCCCTTCATCTCTTACTACGTCTTCCAGGTTGTCTTCTTCAGCACCATTAGCATTATCCAATCCTTCATCTTCTTCACCCTCCAACAGTTGCAATTGGGGCCGAGTCGAGCATTCATTGGACTTATGTCCCTGCTGAAAACATCTAAAACACTTGATGTTAGCATTTTTAGCATAGGGATTTTCTCTTACCGGGACCTTATTTCGCTGGCAAGTCTTGTTCTCGGTCTTATTTGGACTGGCATTCGTTTGTGAACCTTGGGAAGACGCTGTCATAGGGGTCTTGCTAGCATTACTTGTATATTGAAAATGAGACTTGCTGCCTTCGGTGGCTATTTCGAAATTGCGGCGTTGAGGTCGAGCAGGCTGTTGTCTGCTTAGTTGCGTTTCAACCTTGAGTGCAAAGTTGATTGCTTGCGACAAAGACCAAATGGCATTTAGCTCTAACTTGTCTTGAATGACTTCCTTTAATCCTCCCGTATATATCGCCACCAACTGATTCGCCGATTCATTCAAATTGTTCCTCGCACTAAGCCGGTGAAACTCTTCCATGTATTCGCTTACGGTCCTCGCTCCTTGAGCACAATGTTGATACTGAACATACAATATTTGCTCGTAGTCAATCGGTAAAAACTGGCAGCGCAACAACTGTTTCATTCGGAACCAGCTCCGGACGATTCCTTTACCTTCCCGTCTCCGGGATTGAATCACTTGCTGCCACCAAGCGCTAGCTCCCCTTTGAGCCGGCAGGCTACATATTTTACTTGCTTGGCAGGTTCAATTTCCATGTATTCGAAAAAGGTTTCTACAGCCCTTTCCCAATCTAGATAATCTTCAATATGCAATTTCCCCTCAAAGAACGGAATGTCCAATTTGACGCGAAATTCTCCTGGATTTCTGTCTCTTCCTATCGGACGTCTTCTGCGAATCAACTCTGGTTCCTCCTCCAAGTCTGATAGCTCGAGATGATTAAATCCTTCCGCCTCGTCTTCTGAATCGGACAGAACCCGCATTGTATTTTCTCGCAGCTGCTCCCTGTCCATTGTAAACCCACGCCTAGCTGCCGGTGTGGTTGCCGGCAATGTCGTCCGAGCGTTCTGGTTCCTATCCAGGCGAGCATTGATCTGCCGGAGCTCTCGACGCATTTCTCCAAAGAATCGGTGAATGTCCGCCGATAGAGCTTCCGTCTGAGTAACCAGTTTTCGGTGCTCTCCCCATAGAGCTTCCAGGCTTGATTCGTTACCGGTGGCCAACCGTTTGCTGCCCTCCGCCATCCAAGCTCTGATACCAATATGATGCCGCAGCACCTGTCAAGGAATGAAACAAAGAAGCAAGCAATAACACAAGCTAAACATATAGCTGTAGTGATTTCTATTGATCAATAATAAAACCTGCCTTTCTTCTCTACAGGGAAGCTCTAATATACTATCAGTATATTCCTATACTAAATAAAGTATGAAAACAGAGAAAGTGGTTTTCTGTACTATATAACTAATAAAGCTCAAAAGGTAGTGGAGCTCAAGCAAGGAACGGCATAAACCAGAAAGGTAAGATAGTACCCGTAACACTATAAAGATATAGTGCTCCGCATCACATGTTCATCTTAGTTACACCTCCATCGAAGAAATCAACATTGAGATCTTCTTCTTGTAAATATGATGGCACAACTTCATTATCTTCTCTTAGAAATCATTCATTTAATAGAACATCATTACAAACTAATGGATGTTCAACATCAAAAAAAAATTCTTCAAATATTTATCTTTTAATTTCTTGCTAAACATAATGTAAACCAAGGAGGTCATCTTTAAGGTAGTCAAATGATATTTCCTTTTAGTATGAACTTGTCTATATGTACTCCAATTTTTACTCACACAGTATTAATAACAAATCACTATAGTGATGGAGTGTTATTTCCAAATAAAAATCATTCGAGAAATTTAAACCAATCCAATTAAAATAGTATACATTATTAATAGAATATTAACAAATAAATGTTAAAATTAACAAGGGAATATTTTTAAAATGTATCTTTGGCTTAGTGTAGTTCAAAGAATCCTTTCTTATTTTTAAATTCTACAAGTTGAAAGTCACCCTTTGCCCTCTCAGTTGAGTCAACCACCAATCTATCCATACAATCATACAAACCAAATTTGATCTATGAACTTGTTAACATGTTCTCAACATATTGCAATTAAGGATTAAGTAATATCTTTTAGTGTGCAAATGATGATGAAACAAAAGCTCTCACTTCTCATCAATTATTTCTCAAAGCTTCTTTTAATTAGATTTCTCTCCTCAATAGTTATTTGTTATCAACTCCTTAACCCTATCAATTGTATTATAAATGAAACCCACAATAAACTTTTTCTTCACATTAACCATACTAAAACATTGAACCAAAGGTTTAGTTGTTGTTGTTATAGCATAACTCACACAGTCACACTTAACCAAAACATATCATTCAAAACAATTTTTTGACTTTGTCTTTCTGTTTCTTGGCCCAAGCACAGTTTAAACATTATATGGAGGTGAACAAAGCCTCCACAGGTCGCCTAGCTTCAAGGATGCTCTGTAGAGTCAAGCAGGTCTTTGCAAATCTAGTTATAGTAGGTCATAAGAGTTCTTCATAAGAAAACTTACTCATCAAATGCCAAAACTCCATTGTGATTGTAGATGAACTTGCTAATCTTCTTGGCTTTAATTAAAGTATTTTTGTGCTGAGACAACTCACCAAGTTTTTCAAGACCTAAGTCTATGCAATGTGTCTCACACTGAGTCAAATACCATATGCTTCCTATTCATAAACTTATTTCTTATTACCCTATAAGAACTAGCATTTTAACAACTTGTACTGCTAAATGCAATGCAATTTTCTATATGACTACATTAATAAGCTCAAATTTATAGTCTGAATCCTTCACCTGATATGCTTCAAAAGTCTTAAAAAAAGTGTTGTTGGGATTGTTAATCAAAATTTTGATCAAATCCCTATTTTTAATATCATACCAACCATTAGACATGATAGTAACTCTAGCCTATGTCCAAGATCTTTAGATCTCTTCAATGACATTCTCAATATTGTTCAATTTCTCCTTTATTATCCAAGTCCTAAGCTCATATATCGATAGAAGTTTAAGGCCTCAATCATACGATCCTATAGAACATATCATATTAACAAAGGAGGTGAAAGTTGCTACAATAAATAGAATAAGATTTTCATACACGAATCTTCCAATGTCCTACAAACATGCATGTGTTCCTCTCTTTCATTTTGAAGAGACATTTTATAGGCTACCCTCCCGCCATCATCCTCGTCATCCTCCACATTTACCATGTATTTTGTTGTACCTCTATTTAATATTTGTGGCAAAGAATACATAGAATCTTTACCACTAGACACACTACCATAATATGACCCCTGCTATCAACTCTGTCATTAAATTATCATTCCATCGACATCGTTGTTTTGCTCATGTAAGCAAGAATATGCTAAGTTAACTCAGGCACTTTAGCACACAATACAATATTATTATTAGAACCAAAAAGATGTTCTTTCATTCAAGTAATACCACATTTAACAGCCTTGAATATGCTCTGTTAACTCATGCATTTTAGCACACAATACAACATTCTTAAACAAACCGAAAAGATGTTCTTTCATTCTGTTCATACCACCTTTAACAGCCTTATCAAAATCATTTCAAAGCATAAACATTCGCACTTACTCAATTTTAATATCATGCTATATTTCTTTGACGGTCTTTTTTGTCCCATTGTTTTCTTTTCTTTACCTCCAAACATTCTAAAAAATCCTAAAATCAAAATTTTAATTCAAAAAAAAAAAAAGTTGTAACATGCAAATGTTCATAAAAAAAAAATCCTATATAAACAAATTAGAATTTTTCGGTTTAATAAAGAAAAAAATATTTTACAGGCAAGAAGCAAAGATGTGGAGAAAGAAGGTTTGGCAAGAAGGAAGAGTTAGTGGCACTGCAGGAAGGAGATGGTGATGGTGGTGGCACTACAAGAAGGAGACAGAAGCATGCAGGTGAGGCATGTATGTGAGGCCGAGAAACCTAAGCTCGGGGTAGATTGGATTTTTTTTATTAGAAGAAATACTTAAAGAGGGTTTTTAATAAATACCCTTAGAAAGAAGCATACACCACCTTAATTTTGAGGCGAGGCGTGCCTCATATAAGAGACCATGAGGTGTGCATCTCATGGAAAAAAATTCCTAAAAGATGTTAAAGGTGTTGAGGCATGTCTCATATTGCACAAGTTTAAACAATACTTTCTGGTATAAACCAAATCGATTCTTTGAAAATGACAAAATGTTTCTAAAGCAATGTTCTATTAGTCTCTCCACGGTTTTATTCAATGACTCAAAAGCTTGATTCTTCTATAATTAGAACAATCTTAATAATTTCCTTTGTTCATAAATATTACTACTAAAATGTTTCTTTTCCAATTATCTGGCATCTTTTTAGTCTTCAAAATTCACTTGAAAATTTTTTAAACAAAACCATTGAAATATCTCTCAAAACTCTCCAACTCTCAAAAGTTATCTCATTTGGACCTAAAACTTCACCCTTTTCAATCTTCTTTCACAAATAACTCTACCTAATTTCTTTTTATCAATATACAATATATATCATTGCTTTAGTCAATAGGTTCTTCCCAAATAACTCATTCCTTACATTATCATTTCATAATTTCTCAAACTATTATTTTCATCTTTATTTGATATACTCAACTTTAGCTAAGATCCTATACCCTTTGAATGGACTTGACTTGGTCAGAAAAAAAGAATTGATATCTTCAAGTTTAGCTAAGATCCTATTACCTTTGAATGCATCTGACTTGATCAAAACTTATATTCTCTTAACTCTTGTTTTAGTTATTGTGCGTCTCATTTTTTCCTTCTTTAGTACTAAGTTTATCATTAAAAGTTGTACCTCTTGCTTTTCTCCCAACACTACTTATAAGATTTTTAACTTCTTTTTTAATCATTATAAGTCTCAATAGTATTCAAAGTTTGTCACTCTTTCAAAATGCATTTATCTTCCTTAATAACATATTGTATTAGTATATAATATGTTTTTAAAACTCTCCTAAAACTTCTAAAATAACATTTTTAATAGAATTAGTCATCCTATCCCATATTAGGATTGGCACAGCTATATAAGTTCAATTTACCTCCCTTGGCAAGCTATCTTAAAAGACTAATCATCTATCACCTTTCAAATTCCTTCATATTACTTCATGGCAATTGTTTCTTTTAATTGCATTATTTATATTCTTTAGATCTACATTCATCACTACTACTTATTTTATTGTCAAATTCTTTCCTGGAATTACTTAGCAATCATCACAAGAAAATTTATCTTCCTTCAAGTTAAATAAATCTATTAGTGATTTGGTGGCTCAATTTTTTTAACTATAGAACTGTTTGAGATCGTTTTATAAACATATATATATATAAATTACTCAAAACATATCAACTCGTATGCTCTAGGTCTAGGGTGGGTGCTCTTCTTTCCACAGTGAATCTAAGATTCAATCTCGAATAGTTAGCCATGCTCCAAGCCTCTAAGCCAACTTCAGTATGGATCGATCAACCGAACCCAGTGCATTGAACTAATGATTTAAAGTATTGGCACAATAAAAAACATATCTAAACTGATGGCAACAATGCTAGTCTCTTTGAATTGATTTGATTCAGCTATCGATCAACGCATTAAGTGTACTCACCATCATAGACTATTTGGGATATATGAGATGAAGCAATATATAATTGCTAATCCGATTCTCAAAATGATACAGCATTAAACCCTTTATTGTTAGTAGATTGGGTCTATCAAGAGATAACATGAACCATGAGATATTGCATGAATTGATCGGGTCATCCCCAAATAAAAGCATACATTTAACCACCCCTAAACAAAGCATGTGTGCCGCTTTAAATTGAGAGTGTTATCAAGTATCATCGCATCTAGTATGTAATTAAACTTGAGGGCTTGCACATCAATCCCCTACATCCAATATAAACCCAAGATCATCCAAATTATGTCTAAGGAAAATATTTAGTAAAGTAAAATATCCTTTGAAAACTCTGTGTTACTTAGCATCCAATCCCAGACACCAAAAGACTTTTAAGGGTGAGATCGCCTCTCAAATTCATGAGCAATTTCAAAGCCAACATAGTAATACCTAAAAGTATTGTCAATGCATATTCAAAAAATAAATCAAATTTGTAAATAAATTATAAAGCATAAACCTTAGGAGAAGAAACAATACTAGAAATTGGAAAAAAAAAGAGGAACCTAAAACAAGATTGATTTGGTATAGAATGAAATTAGGGGATGGCTTAGTTTTTGAATAGAAGAAGATGTTTCCTCAATCCGTTAAATTTATTTTAAAAAATAAAAGGATAAACATGCCAACCATAAAATGCTCATTACAATGGTAAAGAGTGTCCAAATGCCCAAGTATCACACATGATGTAACAAAAACACTACAAATGCACGTGCTTCATATCATGTCTAGGATTATTACAACTACTAATCAAACCATTGTTGTAGCATTACAGCAAAGTAAACTTAAGAAATGGCGGTGCCCAAGGATGCACACAAGACACATGACATTGGAAAGACATGAAATATTGAATATGCAATTCAATGTTTTCATTTTAACGCTCCCTCATATTAATTTTTAACTGGTTTATTATACAAGAAAAAATAATATTCTCAATATATCATTCAATTAACATATATCATTCTGACATTATTAAATGTAAAAAGTAACACTAAAGGTGACTTGCTCTCAAAATTGAAACTCACTTCTCAAATTTATGAAAATGAGCTTCAAAAATAGGCATTATTTTCATTCACTTTATGCCAAACAAATATGTCAACTCAATTCCAAAAGTAAGTTTCAATAACTTTCTAACCACTAATCTCAAAACAAAAACAAAAAGGTGATTCTAGCAATATCTACAAGAGTATAGTTCCATAAATCATCATAAATTAAGGACATAAAATAATAAAACAGGTAAAAATTCCAGGTAAAAAAACCCATTGCTTTCTTAAGAAATATAACAAAACTACCTGCTTTCGATAGTAGCAGCCTCTACTATTCTTATAATACACTAACAGGACGCATTTCACAGCCATAGCTGCCTGACGTACCATAGTATCTGTAAGGAAAGAAATAATTAATAAGGGATTACTGAAGAATAGCAATGAAACATGAACTATAGCAGGAAATAAAAAATTTCACAAGAAATCCTAAACCAAAGGCAATCTTATGCAATTCTTACAAAGCAACACAAAAACTCAACTAGGAAGAAAGTTGTGTGGCCCAAATGGATGCATTAAACTCAAAAGCCAAAGAAATTTGTATTCACTTCATTGCAGTTTATATAAAACAAATTCTACACAACATTTCTAACAAAAATTACTAAGTTCCTTTCCAACTAAAAATATTGGAAAGAAAAGGAATGGAATTAATATCCACATCTTAATGCAAAAAGAGATTCAAGCAAAGAAAGCAAATAAAATGAATGATCACATTTTGCTAAGAATCTAAGTTAACTTGGAAAGAACTTACAGAGGAGCAAAAAAGCATCAATAGTAAGGATTAAGATTATGCATTGCAAAGTCTCATAAGAAATTGCTAAGGCAACACTGGAGACTCACTTGACTAGATAAACAATGAACAAATAACTTCTCTAAGTATTTAAAGAACTATAGTAGCTACGTGACCTTTTTTTTAATGGTAGCTACATGACCTTATTTTACTAAGAAACTTCCAAAGAAAAATATCTTAGAGGCACTTAAGATCTGAAAAGTATTAAGGTTCTCTATCGTTGACCCATTTTGCAAGTAGCGCATGACAGCACAGCAATCAAATAAGTAATGGTGAAACTTCTGATTTGTTTATTTCAGCGGTAATTCAGAAAGGTAAATACTCATGATTCACAATAATTAAGGTGAGATAAATATATATATCTCGGGCAGTAAAAGAAGACTTCCAAGAAACTCCGTTAATTTTACATGTCACCAACAGCAAAAAGCACATGCATCAAGATGAAATCTGAACTTCCGAGAATGTACATGCTTAAATCTCCATATAACATTGTTATATGCCTATGTTATTACTGACTGCTAATTTTATTTGCAGATAGCTAATCCAATATGAACTTTTAAATTCCACAAACAGGAGAGGTAAATGTTGTGAAACAAAATTACCGTTGAAAAACTCAAACACCAAAGCCAAACTCATATGAAACAAAAGACTGATGCTCATAAGAATTATGTTTAAATTGCACAATTAGAGGCCCACCACAGGACTCGCCTCAATGCAATTTAAATTACATGCAATATGGTGTATGTCTTATGCTTGCCAGATGAATTCAATAAAATTCTATAAATAAGGCAATATGCCGTATGCCTTATGTTTGCAAGATGAAGCTTATGCATCAGCAGGGGCGAGGCATATGCCTCAGCCCAATTTAGTGCAACTTTCAAGAGTCCAAGCCTCAATATTTTTTGGCTTATATCATTTTAAAATTTGAATTTATAAACTTTATTATATAATTAAGCATATTTACTATACCTAAATCAAACCAAACTTGAGAAAAACTGCACGACATCAAACTCATAGCAGCATGCCCTAGGATCCTCGCACTCGTAACTAATCCTACCATGTTGCCATCACAACTGCACCACTTTCCTTGCTATACTACTGCTGCTTCACTTTTAACACCATTATTGTTGGAAATCTATTTCTTTTTTTTTAGTATTAAGAAGAAGAAGAGAAAGCAACTAAATGCAATAATGATTTTAATGAAGACCAAGTGATGAGAGAGGGTAAAACTTTTGAATTCATAAAGTATGACCTTAGACTATCTTATGTTGAATAGGCGTGAGGGAGACAATTTATTTAGCATTGTTTGTGGCCATCTATAACTTGTAATGGCTTTATTTTGACTTTTTATGATGACCTTAATCTAACATTTTTTATATGTTAGTATGTTATTTATTATTTCATCTTTTTTATTAAATTAATGGTTTAATTCTGAGGCATATGCCTCACATCATGAAAAAAATGCCATAATATTCAATTACGTAAAAGCATTGCATTTGCATAAGAGCAACAACATTGCCTCACCAGACTCTTCAATAAAACATTGCATGAATTTATACTGTGTATATGATTTTCTTTCACCTGACAACACACTACAAAGAAATCAACAAACATATCTATTTTAAATGAATGAGCTAACGTCAGCATGCAGAAATATTTCAAGCATGGAAAAGAATTGTAGAAAAATTTAAAACACTTCAACGTACACCTATAAAGATAATTTTTTCCAAAATAACTTAATTGGGAGCTAGCAGTTACGTACATTAAGAGACAGGTGCTATATTCGGTCCTCATATCCACAAGGTCTTGTTTTTACGAAATTCTAGTACAGGTACATGAATCTCGTTCAAACCAAAACATCTCACATTTACAGTACCATAACTTAATACATAAATCATGATAGCAAAACAACAATGTAAGAACAGGGGTAACCAAATTTAAGGAATTATTCATCTTGAAAGATTGAAGACTTTACCATTCACCATAATGATAAATATTGCATGCCAAAACAGTGGAACTTCTTTTGGGGGAAGCATAACCAGCGGATAAAGCAGCCCATCATTGCTGTGCCACCAATACACTCCAACCACATGAAAGGTGAAAATTACTGCAATTCCAACAAGTACTGAAATTTTCCTCTCTCCCTACAAAGGAGATAGATGCAATGATCAAAAGACACGTAAATATAAGAAAACCTTAACGAGTGGATCCATTGGAGCAAGTTTAACAGAACACAAACAAAAAAAGGCTTGAGAAAATCATTGGGATATATCTAAGCGGAATTAATTATTATAAACGTTGCAAAAGAACAAGAATGAGGACAGCAATAATTAACACAACAATATCAATCCAACCAAACCCAATAATCAGAATTCAGAAGCAAAAAATGTCATGAAATACAGTTAAGCAATTAAACGATAGCATAGAACAAAAAGTCAGACCAACTAGGAGACTAATAAAATTCTGAATATTGGATGCTTATAGATTTTTAAATCATTCAAGTTGATAGGGTGTTTGCTTTAATATCAGTATCCTCGCTTACAAAAGTTTCCACTACACAACCTTTGAAGACCAATATTCTCTGCCATCCCTTTTCCCCCTTTGAAAGGGCAAATCTTTAGCAAATTAAGCATGACTTGAGAATGGAATGTAGAAGCAACATCGTAAAGAACTTTCAAATACATCGGGGAAAGGTTATAGTAAGAAGTTTTTTTGGAAGCATAAAAAATTGCAACTGTCCTGCAGAGCAGAAGACATACAAATTTTAAGCCCAAACTGTTATGATAGAGATCTTAACTGTTTAGAGATTTCTTCAATTTAATAAAAAAATATTTATAAAAATGCTGAACACTGATCAGAATAAATGGAAAAGAAATAAATGGACATTATGAAATCTTCACTGCATATTCTCCATCCAATTGAATTCGTACCAAATTTTCCTTTCAGAATTCAAGCCGCTAACCCTAAAATGATGGACATCCTTTGATACAAATAACCTGTTTAAACTACTTATTTAAGACGAGGGCTGGTATTGGTGCAGAGTGGCATGGCTTTGCTTCCACAATACACAGCGGTTGTCACTAAAGGCACCAACTCATTTCTTAAACGAAAAACTTATTCAAATCAAATTGAAATTTATCTAGTTTTTTTTACCTTGAGAAACAAACTGCAGAGAACAGAAAATACCCAAGCAAGTACTACTACCCTAACAATTCTCCAGCCATCAATAAAACACCATATGAAACAAAGAGTTGAATGGATTATTCTACGATGAAGTTCATCAGTATCTAACACCAAACATTAAAGAAAGAATTAAAGGTAATGAAGCATTTGTGCTATAATATATAGCACTCATGTAAAGAAATACATGGTGTTATTAAAGACTATAAATCCATGGAAATGTCTAAAATCAAAGAAAAAACAATTCATACGAAACCCTAATAGTTCAAGCATTCATAATTTCATCAGCTAGATTGATGTGTATATCGTAAAAATGGAAAATACTATAGAAAAGAGATTCCACCTTCAAAGCTGTCTGCTTACGCAATAAATCATTTGACTTGAACATTACAGCAGAAAGCCAAATCGTAATGAAGAAACCTACAGGCAGACAACAAGAAGAATTAAAAAGAAAATTATAATTAAACTACAAGAAAAGAATACAAAGAAGTGCATATGGAGCAAAAACATGATTAGGTACTTTGCAAATCTGTTGACTGCAAATTGGATGATTATAAATCCGTAGCAGATTTATAATGAAAACCATCTGACATTAACCGCTGTATTCATCTGCTATAAAGTAATATTCATTACCTTAATTAGAGATTTAACAACATATTTGATTCATACTAGCCCTAAAACCTAACGGGCTGTTTGGCTACAAGTAATAACTTAAGTAGAATTTAATAAATCCTATAAATCCAAATTTAGTAAATCCTTGGAGAATTAAAAGCTGAAAATTGTTCTGCATTATACCCGTAAAATTTGCTAAATCTTTATAAATTGTTTAAGTATTTGTTTCAATATTTATAATTTGTAAGGGGAAACCCTTTAATGCCTAAATACTATGAATGGTGAGATCCAACAAATCCTAGAATTAACCAATATGAAATTGAAATGGACTTATCAAAACAATCAGATTTACAGTTACCAAACTTCTATTTAATAGGATTTAAACTAAATCTTGCTTGAATCTTGCCTAAAATAGGATACCAAATTCATTTTATTTTACACTTATAACTTGGTTTGAGTATACCCATAAGCAAACTTGATATTTGTCCGTCAAAATATATTTAAGTTCAAGAAAGCAACCGTTCAGTCAACCTAGGCCCTTTAAAGACTAGACTAGTGACAAATTAAAAAAAAATGGCATCATTAGTACATGGAGATCTCTAGTCTCATCACCTTAGGGGAAGATTGTGAGGATGGTCCACTGGCCAACTTTATCTTTAAACCATGCAATTAATTTTGTTGAAAAGATCTAAAGGGATGGCGAAATTGGCAACATTAAGATTGCCAAATCAGGAATGAAAAAAGCTACAAATTTATATGTGAAATAAGAAAATACATGTGCCTTGGCTATATGTACTTAACAAGGAAAGAGTAGAGACAAAAATTGCTCCCTTCTCCCATCAGCCAAGATAGGAAGTTTAGACATCAATTTTAATTTTTAAATTCTTTTTCATTCATAGTTTCCAATTATTTTTTAGATAGTTTTGTTTATAAAGATCTATTGCGGGAATCAACAAAGCAAGATTTTTAGCCACTTCCTCTTTTCTATATGGTATCAAAGTAAGGTTAGGATTCTCTTTCCAACCTTAATTTTTACCTCTGTTTTATTTTTATTCACATTAATATCTAACCTTTTTTTAACTAATCTTCCAATAAGTCAACCATTATAAGGGGTGAAATTAGACTGGTCCTCACAAAGGAGAACTCCAGAGGCTACAAAACCATATCATTTTAATGAAAGAAGCATGGGGTCTCAATTTGTGAAGGCCTTTCTGAAAGGAAATAAAAAAATTCCATCATCTTCTCAGCCCTCCTCCAAATCTAAAAGAAAAGTTTGATGAACTTAATATCTTCTTTATTACATCTTAGTTATACAAACACAACAACATATAGCATATTACTCCTATCACTAAACCTCTTCAGCTATATACAAGGAGGATAAAGGCCATCTAAAATCCCCAACAAGCTCAAGGCTCAAAACCAATATCAGGTAATGCACGTAACAATGATCAAAGTATTACCACACAACCTCCTCTATACCCCCATAACCCAGTACATATCCTTTCAAGAATTTTCTATGACCTATAAAGTCTTTCTTACAAATATCAGCTCCATCACTATTAAAATTCCACAAACTCTATTTGAGGTACTAAAAACTAAGAATTAGAAGGATGTCATAACAAAAGGATGTTGATATAATTATTACATATGATGAAAAATAAGAAAATGAATTACTAAGAAAAAACCCACCACAAATTTTTGAAATAAAAAACTCAACAAGTTCAAATACTTCATGGGTATAGAAGTGGCTCTATCAGAATTTGAGAGAAATTAAAAAAACTGATTGCATGCCATGTGAAACTCCAACTAAATCAAGTCAAAATTGAACATAGATGAAGAAAAAATAGAATTTGACAGTGGATAATATCAAAAATAGTTAGGAAATTAATCTATCTATTTCACACCTATCCCAACACCACTTTTGCAGTATGTCTCATAAGCTAAGTTGCACCGATACACCTATTTATGAAGGCGTGTTGTATCTGATATACCGATACACGGATACGACTCCAATACGTCACCGAAACGTGTCGGATACGGCTTTGCCGTATCCAATTAAAATACTATTTAATTTCAAAAGGACACGCGTATCCATGTCCGTTGAAAAAAAAACTAAAAAAAAAAAAGACCGATCTTATTTACTTCCGCGGCTGCGAGTGAGGTTCTCTCATTACCGAGATGGATTTGAGTCTTTTGATGATATGGGAATATTAGAAATTGCTAACATTTCACTTGATGAGCCTAAATTAGAAGCTATGATATTTATTGAAGATGATATAGAAGTTCAAAGACAAACCACTAAAGAAGCTAATGATATCATTCCTTCTATTGAATAGTTGAAACTTCATGTGCTAGACAATTTATGTTTATACTTTTGTTGTTGTACTAGACATTTAATGCTTACTTTTATTTTGATATTATAAGCTACACAAGGCTGCAAATGATGTTACTTTCATTTTTTTTGTAATTTAAAATTATTTTCTTTGATTGTTTTTTTAATTTCTATGTATGATTTATAAATTATAATGTTGTGTCTGTATCGTACCCGTATCCTGTATTTTTAAGAATTGACGTGTCCCATATCCGTATCGTGTCATATCCGTGTCACCGTATCAATATCGATGCAACATAGCTCATAAGTCAAATTATGAGCCAACCAACTCAATCTTACTTTAAAGTTGCTTATAGAGTTCTTGTTTATTTGAAATCAAATCCTGAAAGGGATTCTCTATTAAAAATATGCAAACCTATAAGTTAAGGTTATATTAGTACTAACTAACTATGCAATATCGCTAGTAAATGGGAGATACACTTCAGCATATTGAATACTATTGAAAGAAAATGTGATCATAGTGAAGCAAGAAAAAACATGTTGTCTTAAGATCAGGTATTGAATTCATTCAAAGCAATTGCTCAAAGTACTTGTGAACTCCCATCGGATTAAAATTATACTAGAATATTTAAAAATCAAATAGGAATGACATATAATAATATATTGTGACAATAAAGTTGCCAACAGTATTGCCCACAGTGCAATACAACATGATCGAACCAATCACGACTGTCATGGATGCTCGTTGTCCCTTTTCCTTTTCACGACTGTCATGTATAGCCTTTCCTACTTCCATTCAAAGAAAGAAAGAATTCAGCTTTGCATCTCCTTTAATAATAATTTTTACTGAAAATTTCCCACCACTTTTATGTTGATTAGATCCAAGAGATTATCACATCTTTTTTTGTCTTAGTTGTTCACCAATCTCTTGATAATTACTCTAGATTCAAAGAGCTTATAACTTATCATCATAAGATCATGGTCATCTTCCATGCATCTGCTAATATTTTAGATTTTTAACTTGGTTGTCTTCCTTTCACTTCCTTTGGCCTCCTTTTCACATCCAATCATATTTTCCTTATATCACCTCAAGTTGGAAGTTCAGGGTAATATTTAAATAGATGCCTCTGGCTCCACGAACATTTGGTCAATTCATTTATTCAGAATAGTTCGACATCCCAAAAAGCACAATGAAGCCAATCAAGGCCTATTATATTCCTCTTGATTAGCTTTGTAAAGAGAAGTCTTCAAGTGGTTTCCTAGAAACAAATGGTCATATTGTGAGCATTTAGAGGACAAAGCATCTCGACCCACCATCAACCTTGTCTTTTACTTAAAATACTCGCTGAAAGTTAGTGAATGAAGAGAAGTTTTGAAATAAGTGACGAGTACCATGTTTAACACAATAGCACAATTAGCTAAATTCAATAACAACAACCTACAAACTACTTGAAAGAACAACTTTTAGGAGCAGCGGAGCACCAAAGACATACTACCTTGCAGATGCTGTCGAATGAAAACTACTAACAGAAGCAGCGAGAATGGAAGGACCTGCTCAATCCACCTAGCAGCCTGCTGTATATCGTATCTCTGGTATGGAGAATCCCTACTATTAACTCCTGCTACATTTCCTTCCCCTTCCACGCTCTGGCCCCCAAAACCCGATACAGATGGAGATGGCGTAGCTCCAGCAAATGAGGAGAACCCAACTCCAGCATCACTACTCGTTCCCTCTTCTCTCTGTCTCTCCAAGACCGTATGCATCCGGTCCACAGAGACATCAGTATCTCCAACACTGCCTTCCCTTATCAGGCCAACAGGCAAAGACTGTGGAATACCGGTACTCGCTCTTGGATTCTCCTGATCGCCAATGTCAAAGATCCTAATGGATACTTCCCCACCGCTGCTATCGGTGACGAAGGATTCATCAACCTGAGCGGTACCGCGCTCCCCTGTGCCGGCGATGATTCCACGGCCGATCAAATTCTCACTCTCAAGGTGGCTTGATCTTGGTCGAAGAATCCCAGAGTACTCCAGCAGAGCAGACAACGGAGCCTGGATCAAATTCGAAGTCGAGAACGGCAAGCCGTATCTCCTAGAGCTACTTCCAGAACCGTTTCCTCCGATGGTCGAACCAGCCGGGCTCCTCAAAAAGTCCGAGTTACCACCGGAGGCGCTCATATTGGTAGAAGAGCAAGAAATTGAGGCCGATGGACCACAACTCGCCGGCGAAACTGTTGGACTGTGGGGGCGTCTCCTGCGAACGGCCAGCTGAACAGGCGGAACCCTACCGCTAGCGGCCTAGTATTCGATCCAGCCGGGCAGGGCTACGGAGGGAAGAGAGATCTCTTCGCCGACCCGTGTGCACGGTTTCGCTTCTCCTGGCTCTCACAGGAAAGGGAGAAGCGTGCTCGAGTGGAGCACTACGATATCAAACTGGTCGTACCAACGCTTTGTATGCCGTACTTGGGTCTTCGCGATTCGGAAAGCAAACAGCAGGAGCACAAGTGCGTTAAAATGGAAAAATCTAGGGAGATTTACATACATACCACTTTATACTATTCTATTTACATATTTAACATCTAAAACTTTAATATTACATACATGCCACCCATAGTTCATTTTTATATGAAATATGAGTGGTAGAAATGAAATATATGAGTGGTAGGAAGGAAATTGGCACAAAAATAATCAAAGTGAAATTTAACTTTGTATCGTTGATACATCCTTAGAAAATTCATATGATCCTACACAAATCTCAAAGCAATATTCAAATTGAAAACTCTCGACATAAAATTGAGAACCATCCAAATTCTAATTTCAACAAATTTATAATCAAAATGAATTTCTCAACAAGACAAACTCACCAACAAGCCAAATATCGCTAAATTACGTCAACAATAACACGCTTAAATGCTTAAAGAGTTATTTATTATCGAGAGGATCTATACAATAAGTCTTTTGGATTTTAGGTATTCAAGTATAATTGCAGGTGCATTAAATAAATTGCATCTAATACTATATTTGTTTATTTACATGAATAAATAAGTTTTTTTTAGTAAAAGTATTTGTAATAATGATTAAATTCAAGAAAATTTAGAGTTGATAATTTAAAATCGTATTTATTAATTTTTTAACAATTTAATTAGAAAAAATATTCTTTTTTAATAGAGTTAAATAATGGAAATTAATTGAATTACATAACTATGTGAAAGAAACTATGAAACTCTAATGATATTAAATATGAACTAAATAAATCAAGAGTATAATTTAAAAACTATAACTCAATACATCATACGAATATGAAAATATATAAATAAACTATAGAAATTTATTAATGGTTGAGTTTTTATGGATTAATATAGCAATGAATTGTGGAAAATTTAATTAAAAAAAATATGGGCAAAGGTTAAAGAAATATTCCATTCAAATAAGGAAAACTTAGGTAAGAAATAATCTAATAGAACTGTTGCGTGCTGGAATATTCACGGTGATAGAGGAATATATAAAGTTTAGCATTTTAGTCTTGTACAAAGATCCAGCATGCACACAGATGAAAGAGAGGGTGCTACATTCTTAAGATACACCAAGATTTTTACGTAGAAAATCCTAAAAAGGGAAAACACCTGGGGGATTAGCCTAGTTTGAAGGAATCCACTATTATTTGTAGTCGATTACGAATGAGGCCCTTTCTTGGGGGGAAAGTCTTGACTTAATGTACATCATATAGAGTACATTGCATGGTGGGAATACAAAGAATCAATGTTGACATATTCATTTGGTCGGAAGGCCTATAATTGGTGGGCGATGGAGGTCAGAATGATCGTTATCTAATGACAGAGGTCGGAAGGACCGTAGTCAAAGGAAGATAGTGGTTAGAAAGAATATTGTCGGAGGGCGACGGAGGTCCTAAATATTTTAGAGGTCGTGCAAAAGTCCGACGTTAGTTGGTGGCTGGGCAGAAAAATTGTCATCAGTTGGCGGTCGGGCAGAGCCCAACGTCAGTTGATAGATAGGTAGAAGTCCAGCGTTAGTTGGCGGTCGGGCATAATTCTGATGTTAGTTAAAAATTTGATGATGGGTAGAACTCTGGCAATGGGTGAAAGTCTAGCGACGAGCGAAAGTTCAACGTTGGGTAGAAGTCCGACGAAAGGTCGACAACAGATAGAAGTCTGACGTCAGGTAGGAGCCAAGTGTCGGGTGGAAGTTTGATGTCGGGCAGAAGTCCAGTGGAAGGCATAAGTCCGGTGATAGGTGGAAGTCCAGTGTAGAGTAGGAATCCAAAGACAGTAGGCAAATGGGCAGAACTCCAACGTTAGTCGGTTGCAGAGTGAAAGTTCGGCGATGGTCGAGAAGGAGTCTCTTCCTTTTCTTCCATTTGTTCTTACTTCTTTGCTTAATTCTAGTGGCAGTCGTCCATTCGGCGGAACTCCGGCGTCGGTTGGTTGCCAGGAGAAAGTCCGACGGTGGTTGAGGAGGTGTCTCTTCCTTTTCATCTTGCTTCCTTTCTTAATTTCGGTGCCTTCTTCTTCCCCCCCCCCCCCCCC
>NW_021320019.1:8438073-8460599 GCF_001605985.2 Dendrobium catenatum | reverse complement strand
CCCCCCCCCCCCCATCTTTGGGGGTCCCTTCTATAAGAAATGAGGGGTTTATTTATAATTTTATGAGAGTGTCATGGGCAGACTATCATGGGTAAAATCGGAGTGGTTCTGATGGACGGTCGATGTTGAATCCCTCGATAATGGATTGTTTACTGAGCATCTGAATATCTTAATGATATCAAAAATCGATGATCTTAAGCTCATTGAATTTGCCTCGTTGAGTCACTCGATTTGAATATAAGCATATCTTGTTTGAAAGCCATTTGGTAATCCAAATTATAGTTTGAACCCTTCAAATGTGCTTCGGTCTTTGATTTGGACTCATTTGGATTCGGATTGAGTCGAACTTGGTGTCGTTGGGTTTGTATTTCTGAGATGTTCAGTTTGACTGTAAGTTTGTTGAAATCGGAGTTCAAATGGTCTCTAATTTAATTTTTTGAAGTTTTCAACTTGATTTTTGCCTCGAGATTCGTGCCCGACCAAGATAATTTTTCGATGATATATCAAGAGCAATAACATTGCTCCAAATGATTGATAAAAATTGTTTTGTATGATTAAAAGAGAATAGAAATATTTTCAAGATGTAAGTTAGTGTTCATGAATTTATCAATAATATTTTATTCAAAAATATATTATAGGCATTGTGTACGTATAATTTTATATGGTGCCCGGTCTTTATATCCATAATCTCATAGTTTTGTCCATCATTAAAGAAGAGTTGTATTCCATTGAGATAGATGAGATATAGTAACAAGAAAAAAACAAACAATTAATTAGATACAAATCTTATTCAATAAATCTTCACGTGTATAGTAGCAAAGTAGTTATATAAGCAGGGGTGGAACCAGTCTTATTTTTCAGGGGTGGTGATGTTAGGGGGGGTGCGGTTGGGCAACATTATTAGTAACTTTTTGTGTTGGCTCAAATTTGGCCCGACCCTTCACTACAAGAATATGGGTCAATAGCGACAAAAAAAATTGATGCAATTGATGAATCATTCAATTTCTTCAAAATGCATGTTGGACTTGCCTCGAATTTGGTTTGACTCATATTTGTTCATATCCTTGATTGTCATACGCTTTACAGATATGTCGGGGGTCCAAGGAGGTAGCACCCCCTGGAACGGTTGTCATGCTCTATCAATTTCCGAGGGAAGGGCCCTCAGAATAAATTTTGCTATAAGAATATTTTTGGAATTCAAATTAATAACTAAAATGATGAATTCTCTTTACTATTTGTTGTGGGATACTGCCTAAACACCATAGTATTTTAAAACTTTTAGTGGGGGGGGGGATTACCTAATAACCCTCTTGTACTAAAGAGTTAAAAAATAAATTGAGTGGGACAAATTATCTAAAGAATCATATAAAAAGTTTTATTTTTTATTTTTTATTTTTATTTTTTTTTTTTTTTTGTGCGTGGGGGCGGGGAGGGGGGGGGATTGCTCCCCTTGAGCTTAAGAGTCATTTGAGATTCATGAGATAGGAGGGGGATAGTCTTACTCATCTAAATTTAATCGTGTAACAATAAGGAAAACGTGTAGTGAAACATAATCAAGTAAATACTGATGAAGAAGAATATAATATTCGACACAAAATTGTTGCTTTTTAGCAAACCTTAATGAATGTTAATTTACTTTATAATGACACAAGGAGTAATACCATTTGATATGATGGTAAAGGGAGAGCTGAAAAGCAAGGATTTAAAAACTCATCATTAACATTAGATGTGAAGAAAAATAACAAACTATTGAAACTAATTTTTCTTTCATAATCTAGAATTGAATCAGGTATCTTTATTAGAAACTATTTATTTTGGAATTCCATGCAATCTCACAATTTCATGAACATATATCTTTGCCTATTTCTCCACTGAATTTGTCTGTTTATTTAGTAATAAATGAGCTAACTTGGTTAATCTATCTATGACAACCCATATAACATCCCAAATCTGCATTGATCTGGGTAATCCAATCACAAAATACAATGCAATTTCTTTCCATTTTCACTCATGTATCAGTAATAGTTATAGTAGACTACCTAGTTTTTTATGTTCAGTTTTAATAATCTAACAGAGAATATATTTTACCAAAAATTCTACAATACTCCTTTTTAATCCTGGCCACCAAAATAACCCTTTTAGTTCTTGATACATCTTTGTATTGTATGGATGAATTTCATAACTAGAGAGGTGAGCTTTTTGTAATATCTCTTATCTTACATTGCCAACTTTTGGAATACAAATTCTGCCTTTATACTTTAGTAATCCTTCATCATCAAATACAAAATTATCTAATTATCATGCTTATACTTTCTTTATGATGTCTTAAAATTTTACATCTTGATACAATGAATTGAATACTCTATCCTTTAAAGTGAATTATATCATCATTTGATTTAATAATATATATTTAATGTCCTTTTAATTAACCACTGATATCTCTAGTCTTTGCATGTCTCTAATTATCTGCTCCTACTAAGTAATCAACCAAATTACTCATCCAAGAGTTTTTCTACTTACTGCATCTGCCGTAACATTTTCCATTCCAAGATGATACTGTATTTCCAAGTCATAATATTTAATAAGCTCTAACCATCTTATCTACATTATATTAAGCTCTTTTTGATTAAAAATATATTTGAGACTCTTATAATATGTAAACACTTCACATCTAACTCTATATAAATAATGTCTCCATATTTTGAGTGAAAAAATTACAAGTGCTAATTCTAAATCATGGGTGGGATAATTTCTTTCATGAACTTTCAATTGCCTTGAAGCATAAGCCACCACTCTATTATGCCACATTATTATACATCCAGGTCCTCTATATAAAGCAACACATAAATTTTGAAATCTTTTTTAACCTTTTTTTTTTATATTGGGGCAACCCTTAAAAAATTCTTTAGCTTCTAAAAAACTCATTCACACTGATCATTCTATTCAAATTTTACTGCTTTTTGAGTTAGTCTGGATAACGACATTATAATCTAAGAGATTCATTTTACAAATCTTCTGTAATAACCAGCAAGACCTAGAAAACTCCTCACTTCTGAAACTGTAGTTTACCTTGGTCACTCTGTAATAGCTTGGATTTATTTCGATCAATTGAAATGCCTTCACCCCTAATCACATATCCAAGGAAGTTTACTCTACTCAAACAAAATTTAAACTTTGATAATTTGACATATAATTTATTCCCCTTAAGTATTTATAATACTGCAAACAGATGACTAGAATGACTCTCTTTATCTCTTGAATAAATCAAAATATTATCTATAAACCCAATTATAAAAATGTCGAAAAATGGTTTGAAAATTTTATTCATCAAGTCCATAAAGACAGCTGGAGCATTCGTCACTGCAAATGTCATTACAACAAACTCATAATTGCTATATCTATTTCTTAAAGTAGTTTTAACTACATCCTCCTCCTTAATGTGTAGTTGTTGATACCCAGAATGCAAATCAATCTTAGAGAAAATAGTAGCTCCCTTTAGTTGATCAAATATATTATTAATTATGGGTAATGAATATTTGTTTTTAACATAAATCTTATTCAATTCCCTATAATGTATGAACATTTATAAGCTCCCATCTTTCTTCTCTATAAATAATACTATAGCTCCTTATCACAAGGAACTTGGCTTGATAAACCCTTTATCTAACAAATTCTAAAGTTGACATTTTAGCTAATGTATCTCCTTAACAGCCATTTTGTATAGTGCCTTGCAACTGGTTTTGAACCCTGTAATAAATTAATAGTAAAATCTATCTATCTTTCTTATGGTAATCTTAACAAATCATCTAGAAATATATCTAGATATTATTTGACTACATGTATATCTTTTAACACTTTAACTTTCTTATTTGTAACATTGAGTAAGAAAACACTGACACGATTTGGATACAAATTTACCACCTTTCATATAAAATAAAAGCCTCATGATGAGACCTTCAATTTAATATTAATTTAATTTCTAAGGTAAATTAACAATTAATTTTATTAATTAATTAAACATATTTTAAAATTCTAAAAAATTTTCTAAATACTTATAAGCCACTCCTTAGGACATTTCTGACCTTTGAGGGTGATTCCAAGAGGTTTAGAATTAATTTGGATCAAAATCTAAACAAACCTTTTATTTAAGCAATTTAAAAAATTCTAAAATATTCTGACTTTGGAAAATCACCATTAATTCTAGAAAAATCTAATTTAATCAAACTTAACTTCATTATACTCCAATTAAAATCTATCATTTTTTAAAATGTCATATAGCAAAAAATATTTCAAAGTCAAAAAGTCAACTTTTCTTTTAAATATAGTTCAAACTGGGTGAAAACTTCAAAAAATCATAACTTAATGTAAAAATTTCTAAATTGAGCAAATTTAGAGTCTAATTACTCATATTAAGGGCTAGTATTTAGAAAAAATATTAAAATTTTCAAATTCATTTTAATTCTAAAAGTCAACTTTTAACCCTTTAATTAACATATTTAAATAATCTAAATATTCCAAAATGCCTAAAATTTAACAATTTACTCAAAACTCTAGAAAATTTTAATTTAATCATCCAAATTAGCAACTAAACCCATTTAATTAAATTTTTTCAACCCTTAATCCTTAACCAATTAAATCAACCCAATTAACACTTGTTATTACTAGGTGACTCAAGCCTTCGAGGCTATTAGCTTAGCCCCAAGGAATGTGAAGTAATTTTTTACCTGATAGAAGTTAGAGAGAGAATGTCTGAAGAAATTATGAGAATTTGTGTTATTTCAAATTTTCATCTTCATGGGATTTTCGGTGATCTCATGGTGGTGGATGGTCACTGTCCTTCTTTGGTCGGTGGGCCACTAGATGATCGGCGCTCTTCTTCAAGTGCTTCGATTGCTCCGGTTCATTCGTTCTCTTCATATCCACCTTTTTTGGAGATGGAAAATCAAGCTTTGTTCAAATTGCAGAACCTAAGGCAAAATCTTGTATGCATTTAATCATTAATGAAGACGGTTGTTTGCCGAAGTAGGAGCGTGAAGTTATTGGTAAAGGAAAAAATGTTATAATTGAAGATAATGTTAAAATTATTTTCAATTTGGATTGAATCCAGTTTCAAGGGGAGAATCAAATACTGTTTCCTCTCCTTCCTCGAGACCAGTGATTGAAATTATTAATTTTGTTAATAAAACTTCTTACTGTATGGTCTCGGATCGATTGGTTTCCAATGCTCTGGTAGGAGCCAGCTTGAAGGAAGAGCTATTTGCAGGTGTTAACTTGAATGACATAAATGATGAAGAATTATGCAAGAGACATGCTTTGAAGATTTAAGATTTACTTTCGGATTTGATGGAGGTGTATACTTGTAATTTTGGAGATCTTGGTGATTGTGTTGATGTTCTCCCTCTAGTCCTAGCTCGTCCTTCTAGTATTTCTCAACAAAATGCTTGGAGTAAGAAGGAGAATATTAAAGTCTCTGACTTGGATTTGGGTGATTACTTATCTGAGGATGGCTCTACTGTTAAGCTTCATGTTCAAAATGAATTGGATAATTCATAAAAACTTCATAACTCTCTGGTGTTAAAAATCTTTGGTGGAGAAGCTCCTTTACCTGTGATTAGCTTGGAACTAAGAAGGCAGTGGTCCCAATTTGGCAAGTTCCATCTTTCAATGCTTGATATGGGATGGGTTTGTTGCTCTTTTTTTTAGCCTAAGCATTTGGAATATGTTTTATCTAACGGACCTTGGTTCATTAACGCACAAATCATTGGAGTAGATAGATGGTCTCAAACCTTCTCTCCTACCTCACTTAAAGATCTAACGCCTTTTATTCTGATTAGGTTGCATAACCTTCCTCTACAATGTTGGGACAAAATCAATATCTGTAGAATTTCATCTATAGTTGGAATGTCATATTTGATTGATGGGAACATGTTTTAGTGGGGAAGAAGAGATTTTGGAAGGATTTGTGTCTGTACTAAGTTGGATGCTAAATTGCCCTTAGGTGTTTGGGTGGAGGGAAGTTATGGGAAGTTCTTTCAAAAGATATAATACAAAAGAATGCCAAACTTTTGTTTCAATTGTGGAATGATTGGACATAACAAGAAGGATTGTGGTAAAAATAATTTAGAGGCCAAACTTGATCCGGGTATACGAGAAAAGATGGTCAGTCCTAACAATCCAGCTATGGTAGATGGTACTCAAGAGAAGGTGGTAGAAGATGCCTGTATTGACAAAACAGGTTATGGTCCTTGGATGCTTTTAAATCGTGGAAGAAAGAGGTTTAAAATTCCTATCTTTAAAAAGTTCAATCAACATCCACAAGAGGTTGCTGTGTGGAGAAAATCTGTATTGATGATCTCAAAGGAAAAAGAGACTATATTAGGTTATAATGCTGAACCGGTTCTAGAGCTTGTTATGGATTCTCACGGTAAATTTATCAAGTTAATTCAAGTGATCGAACCTGATGTGGGTAAAGGTTTTATTCCTTGCAGCATTCCTATAAATGACAACAAGTTAAATGCACTAATTAATGTGGTTGAAGAAGGACAAATAAGTCAAAATAATCTGAAGGATGTGGTGGTGCCTTTTGAGGCGGCTATTGAGAATGGAGGCTCGAAAATCATGCATATGAATGGGGATGGTGGTATGGGAAGTAAGGAAGGTGGCTCCAATCAAGTTAAAAAGAAAAAAAAATCAAAACAACTAAAAGGCCTTGGCCCAATCAGTTCAAATCCTAGAAGCAAAAGATTGGATATGGAGTTGAAAGGTACTATGGGGGTTTCTTCCCCTCTTTTTCAATAATGTCTTCTATAGCATTTTGGAACTATAGAGGAGCAGGAAGAAAGGTGATTCTTTATACCTTAAAGAGTTTGTTAAATTGTATGGTGTTTTCTTTTTGGGTTTGGTTGAAACTAAATTGTCTTCTTTTGATAGAAAAGAAGTCAATTTTCTTATTGGTGATGGTTGGAGTATTTTCTTGTGACTTCAAATGGCTTGTCATGAGGTATTATTATTTTATGATATTCTCATTTGGCTAATTTTTTTGTAGTTAAGTCATCTTCTCAATGTGTTATTGGTGATTTAGAAATCATTAACAAAGGTTCATGGAGGATTGCTTCTGTGTATGGAAATAAAGATGTGTATAAAAGGAGGAATTTATGGGAGATGTTGGAAATGCATTCTACAGTTCATGTTCCTATAGTGGTGGGAGGAGATTTCAATTGTCTGATTTCTAAGGAGGACAAGAGAGGAGGAAAAAGATTTCTGTTTTCCCGAAGGCCTAAAGACATGAAGGCCTTTTTTTTCTAATAATGACTTCCATGAGGTAGGGTTCATTGGCCTCAAGTTTACTTGGTACAATAACAAAACTAGAGGGGCTCGTATTCTTAAGAGATTGGACAGGTGCTTCCTTAACTCAACAACTTTAAATTCTTCCCATCATATGGTGGTAAGACACTTGGCTAGAGTTGCTTTGGATCATTGTCCAATTGTACTTAAATTCCTTGATTTTAATCCAGTGGCTAGAAGGATCATTAGATTTGAGGATGTTTGGGCCTCATTACTTTTTTCTTTAACTGTGGCAAAGAAAGAATGGAATAAGGTTTATCTTGGAAGCTATTCTCATATTCTTAATATCAAGTTTAAAAGAGCTTTAAAATCTCTGTTCTTCTGGAGTAAGGCCAAACTCAGGAATTTGAACCATTTAAAACATTATTTATTGCGAGATATTATGAAGCTTCAAATCAAAAAATTGGATGTTCGATTTCTTTCGGAAGAGGAATGTTGGATTCAAAAAGCTAAAGTGAATGAACTGAACTCGACTATGGCTCGACTGAATGCATGGTGGAAACAAAGAGCAAAGGTCAAATGGCTGGTTGAGGGTGATTGCAACTCAAAGTTCTTTCACTCTTATGCTAGTGCTAGAAGGAATTCAAACAACATTGTTAAAATAAAATATGATAATGGTGTTATGTTAGAAGAGAAAAAGCAAATAGAGGATGTTTTCCTTCGGTTCTTCAACCCAAAATGGAAATAGAGAAGCCGTGTCTTAGGTGGGTGGCCAATGCCATTGAATGGCTTGAACAATTTTGACAAATGTCTGTTGGAAAGGGACTTTTTTCGTGGAGGAGGTGGAGTTGGTTTTAAAATAATCTGGTGGTAATATTACTCTCGAATATGATGGTATATCATATTCTTTTATCAAAGCTTTTTAGAACATTATCAAAGGTGATTTTTGGAATACTATAAATCATTTTCTTTGTCATGGTGAGTTGGACAAAGTTTAGAAATATACCTTAATAGTTCTCATTCCTAAGGTGAGCAACCCATTGGTTCCCTCTAATTATAGATCTATCAACTTATGCAACTCTGCCTACAAAGTGACGGCTAAGGTGATCTTGAATAGATTACAATCTGTTATCCGGGAGATAATCTCTGAGGAGAAAGTGGCATTTATTAAAGGTAGATCTCTTTCGGACCATGTGTTGGTTGCTCAAGAAATGTTCCACAAATTTCCTACAAAATTTTCTAATCTCATTTTGGACTGTGTTGAAGATCCAAGATTTTCATTGACTATTAATGGCAACTTCTCAGAATGGATAGAAGCCAAGAGGGGATTCCATCAAGGTTGTCCATTATCTTCTCTACTTTTCATTCTTTGTTCTCAACTACTTACTAATGCATTTGCTCAAAGTTCAATTGGGATTAGCATTAGTCCAGTTGGTCCAAAGTTCTCACACTTATTATATGCAGACGATGTTATTATATTCTCTAAAGCCAATAAGAAGGCGGCAAAGGCGATTAAGGGAATACATAGTGACTTTTGTGATTGGATTGGTCAATGTAATAATGTTAACAAATCTACCATATTGTTTAGTAAATTTGTTAATAAAAGGAGAAGGAAATCTATTACTCATATTTTGGGCTTTAAATTTGTTAAAGAATTTTATTACCTTGGTGTAAAAATTGCTTTAAGAAGATTAGTGGCTGCTGATTTCAATTCATCATTGACAAAGCAATGAGGATGCTTAAAATTTGGGGTAGCATATTCATTTCTTTGGCTGGTAAGTTCACATTGGTCAAATCAGTTATGCTTTCTTATCCAACATTTCATAGCACACATTCCCTTGTTCATAAAGGAGTGCTTTAGGAAATTGATAAGTTGTGTAGGAGCTTCATACGGAATAAGTCGAATGGAATATTGGGTATTCATTATGCCAGCTGGTTTGATTTATGCAAGCCTTTGAAATGGGGAGGGCACAGGTTGTATTCTTCTACATCTAAAGTTGCTGCTCTAAGAGCTAGATTGTCTTGGAGATTTGTACAAGATAAGAAATTTCTACTATACAAATTCCTTGCTCCAAAGTATGGAACTTCGGTTGAGGCTGGAAATTCTAAGAAAGGATGCTCATCTTCATGGAAAATAATAATTGATGGTGGGAGATTTCTTAATCCTATTGTTAGGTGGATCATTGCAAATGGTTCGTCCATTGATGTTTATAAAGACAATTGGATTTTGGACAAATACATCAACAAATGGCCAACTAATGTGGCGCCTCAAGGTGATGAGGTAATCTTGGTGGACAGACTTATTGCAAACGATAGCTGGAATGTAGATGAGCTATTGAAATTATCTGGTAAGTATGGTGGAATTGATTAAACAAGTAAAATATCAAAGTACAACTTCATGAAGAAAGGTTGGAGCTTATTTACCAGAATGCTGGTCAAACCATTTCTAGTTTGGCGTTTGAAGCATTGCAGCAAGATCAATATGAACTCAGATTTTGGAAATGGACCAAAAAGGCTAGATTAATTTCTTGGGTGAAGGTTTTCTGGTGGAGGTTATTTAAAAATGCAATTCGTACTTGCCATTTTTTATCCTATGGAAGATTGCAAGATAATGAAACTTGTCCTAGGTGCTGGGACGGAATAGAAGATGCGGAACATGTTGTTATCAAATGTGTCAAGTTGAAAGAAGTTTTCCTATATTTAAAAAATGGGGATTTGAAATCCCATTGTTTGGTAATTTTGAAGATTTTTGTAAGTGGTTGGAATCCCTGGTTCTACATAACTATAAGCTTCGTAATTTATATTGCAATTATGTGTTCCTATCATGGAAGGCTAGAAATAAACTCATTCACGAAGGAGTGGAAGAGAGCACAACTGTGATTGCTTCCAATGATGTTAGCTACTCTTCGCTTTCTAAAATATCTTGTAATTTTAGCTTGGGCAGTTGGGATGCTAACCAATCAATCATATTGTCTATTCTTTGGCATCCCCCTCCACCCGATTGGTTAAAGTTTAATGCTGATGCTTCTCTTGGTTCTTCATATACAGCTGGAATTGGTGGAGTGTTCCGCGGTTACAAAGGAAGATTCTTGTTGGCGTTTGATAAGTCTATTATCCATTGGGACATTTCACAATTGGAGCTCTTAGCTATCAAATCTTTGAAAGAAGTTATTAAAGATTAGATGTTCAAATACAAAGGAATTATTATTGAAGGCGACAACTCTAATGTTATTAGATTTCTTCACCATGCTCTGAATGATGGCACCAAGGATGTGGAAGACATAGATTTTTTCAAGGATTTTAATTATGTTATTTTTAATATTATATATAGAAGTATTAATTAATAAGTTAGTTGACATGTGTGCTAACTTTGCTCTTATTAATATTTTTTTTTTTGAAGACTTTAGTTTGAATAAGGTTCCTCCTTTATTTAACTTTTTAAAGCAGAAATCTACTATGTAATTTATTTATTTTCTTAGTTATTAATGCAATTAGTTGCTCTTTTCAAAAAAAAGGAAGGTGAAATAAACTTCACAGTCCCGATGACCAGTAAAGCTAGTAACCATTTAATAATTAAAATATAAATAAAAGAAGCTTTAATACCCTAATATTTACACTCAAACATAAATTTTCCCTTTGACCTTTAACAAATCAGAATATTAGAAAACTTCAATAAATTGCCAAGTTTAGGACATACCCAAACCACATAGCCTATGTCACACACTTAAGATGGTTTGCGAGAATAACCAACTCTAGTCTAGGCTAGTTTATTGTTTACTCTTTACTACAATGTGACGAGTTTTCTGAGTTTTCATTGCATGCTGTGATTAAAAATTCAATTATGTGAGTGTTTGCTAACTTTAACTGCAATCTGTGAATTGACATAATGGATGAAAGAATACCCTTAGGTTGGGAATGATTTGTTTGCTCACTGTGTTTTCTACAGGTAGCCACGCTCATATATGGCTAAAATCAAGGGGGCAAAAGTGTTTTAAATCAACATATCTTTATATTGGTGCTAAAATTGCTCAAGTCTCCCTTGAAATCAAATGAGCATACCCAAGTGTAGCTGAGATTTAATTTAATACAAATATATAAATTTCTTGGGATATATTTTATTTTGAATTTCTTAGGATAACATTACAAGAGAGTCTAGATTTTCTTTTTTATTCAATTAATTTAATTCAATTATAATGTAGTTGTAAAAGTGTGTCTTTGAGTTGGGATACAAGCATCAAACTTGGAGTCCAAATAAGAGAAAACATCCCTTAGGTTAGGGTTTCTTTCCATTTTGACATCTAAAGTTAGGATGATTTTCAATATCCTATGAGCAAAGAAAACATCCCTTTAAGGGATAGTTTCTTTTCATTTGGATATCCAGATATGATAAATCCAATGAGATTGAAGAGGAAAAGGATGAAGAGTTTAAGACGAAGAGTGGGTACCCCACTCAAAGTCACTTGTGTTTTCTTAGGATTAGAATCTGGGTTTGTTGTAAGTGGTACCTGGCTGCTTTTAATTTCTATAAATTTTGGGTTATAATAAACAAGCAATTTGCCTATGAACATTTATTTTAATTAATTAATTTGATTGATTGATTTGATTATTTTAATTTGATTGCAATTAAGACTACCTATTTTTCTTAATTTTTTGGTGATTTGCATATCGAGTTTTGATTTAACCTGGATACGACCGGAGGCTTGTGAGGGTATGCTAAAAAATATTTTCTACTTAAATTAGTTAAAATTTTTAGGCTAACATAGAATCTCTAATGATCTAAGAAGTAGCTCGTAATTGTCAAGAGTGCATAATCATATTAATTTACTTCTCTTCCTTGTTAGGCACCTCCGCACTTGCGGGTTTTGTCAGCCCACTTGACCTATTATGGTGCAATCCTGTAAAGGGGATGTGTAATCTCTAGGGAAACATTATTTTTAAGCCTTTTCAAAATTGCTATATATTATTTTATATATCTCATTGAGTCGATCAGTATGCATCGCATTATAAATCAACTAAATGAGTCTAAAATTTTAATTGCATTTCTTTTTAAGCATTTTCCACCCAACATAAGTTAAGGGACCAATTAGGATATGCTCTAAACATCGGTCCCGAAAGTTGGTGAAGGTTGTTAGACCTTTAAGAACTAGCCCAAGGCTAACCAAGAGGAGGGTGAATTGGATATTTTAAAAACAAATCTTTAGTGAAAATATATTCTTTAAAAACTTTTCAATCCCACACATGATAATTGATACAACGAATATGAAAATAAGTAAATTTTATAATAACAAAAAAATCAAAATTTTTAACTATACATATCATTCAAGAAAATAAAGTACATAAAATAATCAAAATGAACACACCATAATTTATAGTGGTTCGGTCAACCTAACATATATCCACTCCTTGGAGAGTTTCTCTCTAAGTATTACACTAAAAAGAAGTGACTCTCCTTTTTCTATCACTTATCTCATAGCATGGTGGAGAAGCTTGTACAGACACTATTTTATCACCCCGGTGCAGTATAGAACCATGACACTTTTACAGGCAGAGAACCTCAACTCTATTCTCAATCTCCAAGTGATGGTCAGAGAACAATAACTATATATTCACCCTCCAGGTGAAGGTCAGAGAACCACAACTCTATTTTCACCCATCATATGATGTTTAGAGAACCAAAACTCTATTTTCACTCTTTAGGTGATGGTCAGAGAACCACGATCTTTGCTGAAGAACTTCTTCTCCAGAGCCACAGAAAATCCAGACATACACTTGTAGATACTAGACAAGATTTTTACTTGGAGCAACTTTATGAATACCCTCACAACTTCTCCCTCACAAAATCTCCCTCTCTTCTCTCACAAAACTTTCCTTCTTCTCTCCCTCAAGTATCTCTCTCCTGAATTCTCAATAGCCAAAGATCTTCGAATAGAAGTATTAGAAAACCTTAAGTAGTGGGCTTCAAGAACCCCTAATTTTTAAGAGTTCTATCTTCTATTTGTACCATACAATATACATATCATATCATATGATTAATGTAATTTAGACTCATCTAGCAAGGTCGTGCAGATGAACTATTCAACCTTTATAAGATTTCGTATAGTACAATCAAAACATCATATGGTACGAACTATAAAAATTTCTTCTATTTTCTTGGGATGACCAACTTCGTACACTATCGATCATTCAGAACTATAGACATCGTATAATACCATCAGTACAAAATTCATAGATTTCATTTGGTACAATCTCTCGAATGACCAATTTCGTACATGGCCAATTGTATTGTATAAACTTTATAGTACAGTACGATTGGTCCCAATAATTTTCCATAATTTGATTGCCTCATATTGAGAGATTAATTAAGAAAGATTTTAATTAGGGTGCATAGTATGAATTAAATTATAATGTATGATCAACACTTAATTATTATCTTTCTAAACATCTGGTGGCTAGGGTTTTGCAAAGCACAACAGATCGTATAATATGAAACAAGGTTATATAATACGAAGCCAAAATTGTACAGTACAATGTACTTAAAAAAAACTCTCGCAAAAATATTTTTTTCTTTCCCCCTATATGTGTGCAAGGTTACTCAATAAAGATATCCACCCAATTACATGATACGACTCAAGAAAAGAAAAAAATATATTATAAATTTAAAACTGACTATGACCCTAGTCTACCCAATCTTGACCTGATCAAAATTATAAGTGAATGGTGGACTGATTTCTTGAAATGTTTGTACACACTAAATAAAATAAAATATCACAGAAATAGGAGAAAGCAATAACATACATAATAGTACTTAGTATCATCAAAATTATAATGCTTTGATCAGATTTGCAACAGGTCATAATTCTCAAAAACATTAACAACAACATCCCTATTACTCTTTCATAAAAATGACAAGACTCATCAATTTTAATCAACTAGGTGGTTAGCTGGCTCCCCATGCTAGGGAAAGTCCAAATTTTGTATTATATTATCTAGGTTCAGGTCACTATGGTCTAGTGCCCAATTTAGATTTAGCTTTTAAGGTAGGTCTTGGCCTTAAGACCTCATTTTATGAGAATATAGTCTGAAATTTCTTACAAAATGATTAACTCAAATTAAAAACTTTCTCAATCCAAAATTTAAAGCCCAACATTTAGCTTGAGTCGGGGCACTTCTAAATTATTTGAGAAACCCAAAAGTGCCTCCTACCCCTCCATTAACTCCAGAAATAAGTTTTCAAATTTTGATCTAATCCCTATTCAAATTTCAA
Source organism: Dendrobium catenatum (assembly GCF_001605985.2). Taxonomy (NCBI): domain Eukaryota; kingdom Viridiplantae; phylum Streptophyta; class Magnoliopsida; order Asparagales; family Orchidaceae; genus Dendrobium; species Dendrobium catenatum. The sequence continues at coordinate 8,446,051 of NW_021320019.1, read as the reverse complement.
ACTCACATCTTTTTATATCTTTCATAGAAAATCTCTAAAGAAAATATTTACTGTTATTCTAATCGAGAGTTTCCATAGAAGACTCTAGTTTTCCTATGATATAATTAACTACGAGGATTTGCACTAGTAGGACAATTAGAATTCACATATACTTTTGAAAAATCAATATTCAAAACTAAACTAGTCTTCTTTGGAAAAATTAAATCACTGACGATCATTATCATCATATTTGATCAATCGATAATATATGATATCTTTTTCTCTTGGGAAGATATATCAACTATTATTATGACTTTGAATACGAAGATTTATAATTCATCCTAGTTAAATATAGTTAAATGTTATTTTGACCCTTCGGGATCGTATGTAGTTCTTTCTTGGATCTGACTACTATAATCATGATGAAGTTTTCAGTTTCATTATCTATACTCATTAGGGAATGATATCTTCATCACCTGGGGTAATATTTTGTAATGACTTGTATGATTTTAAGGCTAAAATTTTTGAATTAAAATTCCTAATGAAAACTAAAATTATCAAAACCTCTTTTTCGAAAAATTTTAACCCAAAAAAATGGCATGCTCGGTGGGATATAATCTCTCTCTCCATCTCTAATAATGGTGAAATTTTGTTTCATTAGTGGTGAAATTAAAAGACCCTCGATGATAATAAACATAAATAGGATGAGAGGTTTGTGGAGGCCTTGTAGTCATATCGAAGAACCACTTATTGAACCCCAACCTAATCCACTCCATTAGCACTAGTATATGGGTCTAAGGCTGTACTCCCTTTAGAAGTGTAGATTCCCTCACTTAGCATTGCAGTCCATAATCAAATTATAATTGAATAGAATGCAAAACTTTGGCTAGCAGAACTTGAAGTCCTTGAAGATCGTCATCTCCAAGCTCAATAGAGTCTAAAGTTTTATAAAGCCAAAATGGTTCAAGCTCATAATAAGTTAGTTCGACCTAGAACCTTTTAAGTAGGAGGCTTGGTCTTGGTTCTTTACAGGCCTATCTTAGCTCACCAAAAATTAGTGGGAAGTTTGAACCGATGTGGGAAGGACCCTTCGTCATAGAACCTTTTAAGGGGGCTCGTATCAGCTAGCGGATTGTAAAAGAAATCACCCAATGTTACCTATCAATGTATATTTTCTTAAGAAATATTATGCTTGATGTAGCTAAAATTTTCAATTAATGAAATCTTTTCCTTGTCCAGAATTAACTTTGGTCAATTTTTTCCTCACTTTCAAAATAATTTTAGAATAGATCAAAATCATGAATCATTCATTTACTGTTCTCTTTTGTTTAAGGTTAGGTGATGCCTTCCCTTAAGCCTGGATCCTTTGTGATGGGCATATTTTGATCCCATTATACAATCATCATGCCTCGATCCTCTTTGATGAACTTATTTTGACCCCATCATATGATCATCCAGAGTTGATCCTCTGTGACGGGCACATTTGGATGAGTCGATCCTCTATGACGGGCATATTTAAGCCCCATCAAATGATCAACCTTCCTTGATCCTCTATGATATGTATATTTTTAGCCCATCATATGATCGTCTGAACTCAATCCTCTATGATGGGCATAATTTGACCCCATGAAATGATTATCCAGCCTCAATCTTCTGCGATGGGTATACTTTAACCACATCATATGATCACCTAGACTCAATTCTCTATTATGGACATATCTTGACCTCATTATATGATCATCTAAACTTGATCTTCTATGATGGGCATATTTCAACCCCATCATACAATCATCTAACCTCAAGCCTCTATGACAGACACATTTTGACCCCATCATATGATCACCCAACCTCGATTATATATGATGGGCATATTTCAACCCCATTATATAATCATCTAGCCTCGATCCTCCATGATGGGTATATTTCAACCCCATCATATGATCATCCAACCTTGATCCTCTGTGATGGGCATATTTTGATCTCATCATTCGATCATGCAACCTCAATCCTCTATGATGGACATATTTGACCCCATCATATGATCACCCAGCCGTGATCCTCTATAATGGAAATATTTTTACCCCATCATATGATCATTCAGTCTTGATTCTCTATGAGGGGCATATTTTGACCCCATCATACGATCATCCATCCTCGACCCTCTATGGTGAGCATATTTTGACCCCACCACATAATCATTAATTAGTGGTAGATAAGGCCCTTTATGGCACTACCATATTACCAACTCAACTTTGATTCACTAAGAGTTGGTCCTTCTTCTCCTTAGGATTAAGGTCCCAAATTCCACCCTTCAATTCAATCAACACAAATATGTGTACTAAAATTTCATTATACTGCACATATTTGGGGTCCATTTGTTGACCTCATTTTTTATGAGGTCAGTAGAACCCACCTGGGTTTTTTTTTGGTGATCTAATGATTTAAAGATGTCCACTTTCTAGTTATATAGGTCCCAATCAAAGTCAAACCCAATCCTAATCAAATCCCATTCCACTTATCAATTCAATTTCCAATCCCACTTTTAATAAACTTTAAATCAACCTTTTAATTATATCCAATCAATATCATTTATTCATTGAATTCTCATTAATATGGATAATTCAAACTAAATCATTCCAGTCCAAAATCAAATTGAATTCCAAGATTCCAAACCAAATCTTAGGGTTAAGGATCTAGGTCCCGAAACCATTTATGTGTGGTTTTTTACTACCTTGAAAACCATTCAAAATGACCATTGATTTAGGCTCTATAAATTTTATATTGTTTATACATATCTCTAAGATCAACCTACCAAATTTGACCTCATTCTGAGATCACTAGCCCTAGAAATAATATTAATTTCCAAAGGCTGCAAAACCTTCAAATATTTATAACCTATGTTATTTGACTTGACACCTTGTGGAATTTGACCATGGGAAAATCCCCAAAGCTTCAAACCACATCTATGACCTTTGTTATGAATTTTTTATCAGTTATTAACCCTTTTTTTACCCATATTGGGCTAGAGTTGACTAGAGGTTAAAATGACCAAAATGCCCTTTAAGGAGATCTTTGGTCTTTTACCCAAAATTTAACGTGGCCTAGCCATATCAAACCTCAAAACCTATTCCAAGGAATTTTTAAATGACATTAGAAACACATTGGACCCAAACTCACCCTTTGATTTGACTTGGTTGATCAAGTCAATCATGGTTGACCAAAGTGCCCCTTAAAGGTTTAAACACCTATTTCAAACCAAATAAACTCCTCTTTACTTGAGACCACTTCCATTGAGTTAATATGATCAATTTGAACTCAATGAACCAAACCCTTGACCCTAGGTCAAATTGGTTGACCAATTCAATCAGGTTTGATCAAGCACATATATACTTTCATCTCTTTTAAACCCATGACCAAAACTTTTCCAAAGCCATTCAAACCCATGAGATAACCCATTAAGTCTTTAGGGAAGCGCCCTTGAGATCCCAAGGCTTTGGGTTCACTTTGGTTAGCCATTTGTCGTGATCCAAGTGTCTAAAGAGGGTCTTTTATGTGTAAAATCTCAACCCTAGTTAAATCAAATCAAGCCAATGATTGCATTAGGTCTCCCTTGACCCAATACACCTACCCTAGTTGACCTAGCCCACGGTTCAACTCAATTTGGAAATTGGGCTAACCCAAAAAGGTCAAAACTACTATGGATTGAGCCATTTCTCAACCTAGGCCCCACCAACCCAATTCAACACTTGCATTGGCTTACACTAGACCCAAAGCACATACTCTAATTAGCCCAACCATTGGGTTAACTTGGGTCAACCTCTTGGCTAGCGCAAAGTGTTCAAAACCACTTTGACCTAAGCCATCTTGCACATTAAACCCAACTAAGCCCAATTACCACTTGTATTGGGTAGCCCTTGACTCAATCTATCTTCCCCATCAACCCCATAACCTGGCTTGACCTAAGTTGCACCCAAGCTGACCCAAACTATATAGGTTTGGGTCAACCTGAGCCCTGGTGTCGAATTAGACTGCCACTTACCCAATTGACTCCTCAATTGAGTTTACTTGGCTCCTAGCAACCTTTACACCTAAGCCTGACCTAGCTAGTGGCCGACGGCGGCCAGAGCAAATAGGAGAAACTTCCAGTGGTCCCCTCCATCTCGAGCCTATTACAAGGCTGCCTAGTGGCTCAGCCCATTGGCTTTGGGGACACAGACCTCTGGGAGGATGTCCCCTATCGCTTGGAAGAGATCTGGTTGTCCACCAATACCATCCCAACTATCCATAGTCACAGGGAAATTTTGAATAGGGAATCTCAATCCATAGAGCTTTATTCAAATATAGGCATTTTTAAAACATTCCAAAGATCTCCCCAAGTTCTCCTCTATCATTCCCTAACTTACCAGCCTTCTTCGTCCACCAGTTTGAGTGAACTCCTACAAAATCCATCCATGTCCCACTCAAAGTCCTACCGCTAGCATTCCTCTAGCCTCAGTTTTTGTAGGAGAAGTCTTCATCTTCATCATCTCAAGCTTCCTGATAGAAAAAGCATTCATTGGGTCTTTCTGCAAGGTAAGAATCCATTCTTGAGTTCCCTAGCTAGTTATGTAGCCAGGTCAAGTGTGAAGGAAACACTAACCCAACATATTTCCACCATTGGATTGAAGGTTACCATTGTCCCGATGCTCCCTATAAATTTTGGTGAGGTTTCACCAGTAGGATCCCTTAAATCATGCTGGAATGTCTTAATAACTACAGGAATGAGCAGGATGTAGAAGATATAATCAGAGCTGTTGATTTTGATAAATGGTTCCAATTAGATCTCAGGGTATTGATATATTATTAATCATAGCCATCAAATCAAATATCTGATGGCCGTGGTTAATCCCATGTTATCCAGTCAACTTCACATGTGGAAAAGTGCAACTAACTGGGTAATTCAGCATTTTAAAACTCCTAAAATTGCATGGAACTTCAAAAATTAATATATCTCAATTCTCTTATCCTCATTATGAGTTCTTAGGCTCATTGGAAATATCTCAAAGAGATCTTTAAAACCTCAATGGTTCAAAGCCAAAATTTTGTATATGTTAATCTCAATTCTAGTAATATAATTTATTGTATTTTAGCCTTTATGGTCAAATCAAGTGTCCCCATGGTTTGGAACTTTGGAAGATTAATCATGGGCATGCCGAACACATGCCAAAAATTTCTCCCATCTACTTGATGTGATTAAGGGCAATTTCAAGTCAATTTAGGCTTAGGGGTCATAGTTTTACCTTCTAAGTCCAAATTGATACAATGATCAATCTAATGGGATTTAGGATATTTGATTTGGTGTGTTAATTATGATTAGGATAGAGAGTTTAGAGCCATTAATTGCAACCCTTCCCTTGTATGTATATATATATATATATATATACATTTTCAGGGACATATTTCTCACTTGTTATTTCATTTGGAACTGCAATTTGAGGTGAATAAAACCTTGGATGACTGGAACGATGAATTTGTGAAGGTTAAATACCTTCAGGGGGAATACAAGAAGAAATATGACGGTAAAGCGAAGGAGATGAAGAAAGTTGAGGATCAACTTGAACTGTGTAGAATAGAATTGGCAAACAGGATCACTTCAGCCTCCTCCCAGAATGAGCGGATGGATCATTTACATATACAGTTGGTGAGGGCACAGGCGATGAACAACCAACAATTGAAATATCAGCAAATCCTTGAAGTTGAGAATAAGAATCTCCTGAATATGTTGTCAGAGAAGGAAGCTCATTGTCTCCGTCTACAGTCGTAGAAGATTTCAAGAAATCTTATGACTTCAAGATAATTGTTGAGGGCCAAGTTCAGGAAGTTTGCAATCATATTTATGATGTAGAGATGAAGGCTTTAGAGGCAGAGCTTATAGAAAATGGCTTCATCAAAGGTTTAATGAAGAATGTTCATTCAGTGCAGCATAAGAACGGAGGGGAGATTGAGGGGTTAACTCCCAGCCAGGCTTCTGGTGATCCTTCTTCAGACTCTGGTGGTGAAGAGTTGGAGAGTGAGTTGCAGCATATTTTTTCTTTGGATGAAGACGGGGATGATCTTTACATCCTGTAGTATTATTTTGATATTGTTTGTATCACTTCTGTTTTCTTTGTTGTGATTATATATGTGTTTCTGGTATTGATGTTTTCGTATGAAGTACTTGATGTTCCATTGATTTTTATATATATAAAAGATATTTCTCTTTTTCATATGCATATGAGATTGACTGAAATAATCTGGTAGATTTTTTTGACTTAAATGAATGTGAGAGATATCCTCCTTGGATATCTAGACCTATCCGAGGTTATTAATCTAAGCATTGGCTTGATAATTTTAACCTGCATGGAAGAGGTCGGATCAAATCCCCCTGGAATTGATTGTTCAGTGATTGAGATACAATGTAGATTATGTATTTCTCGAATCATGAAAAAAGAGTTTGAGGAGAAGAAATAGTATAACGACAAAGTGATCGTCACATTACTGCATTATATAAGACAGTATAATAATTCCCTAGCAAAACTTAGGGATACAGAAAAATCATTCTTCTATAATCGACACACAAGGGGCATACGAAAAACTTGAAAGATACAAAGCACAACTACTTGATGGGACATAAAGCAAGACAAATACTACGAACAATATCACACCAAATAGATAGTAGTATCAACTTCTACTGATAGTACTTACGAAGGTTGCCCATATTTCAAGTTCGGGAGAGCATTTTTCTATTATCATCCTTTAGTTTGAAGGTTCCAGGCTTGATCATAGCTGCCACCAAGTAAGGACCTTCCTAGAGGGGGAAGAGCTTATTGCACTGAGGTCCCTTTCTAGCGGCTTTGAAGCTTCGCAGAACTAAGTCTCCAATGGAGATAGGTCGAGGTTTCACTCTTCGATTATAGTGACGAGCAATTCGCTGGTGGTATATAGAGATTCTGAGTGAGGTTTCATCTCGTACTTCAGGGAGGAGATCTAAATTTTTCCTGAGCCTCTCCTCATTATTATTGAAGTCAAATGTTTGGACTCTGTTGCTCGAGACTCAAATATCAAAAGGTATGACTACTTCTGTTCCAAAACAGAGGTTATATGGGGTTTCTCCTATAGGAGTCCTGGTAGTGGTCTGATAAGCCCAAAGGACATTTCGGAGTTCTTCAACCCATTGCACCTCAGCCTTCCCTAGGTGTGTCTTCAGCCCTTTTAGAATTATTTGATTTGTAACCTCCGTTTACCCATTTACTTGAGGATGGGAGACAAATGTGTTGATGAGCTGAATATAAAAATCTTTACATAAAGATATAAAGATCTTTCCAGTAAACTGAGTCCCGTTGTCGGTGATGACTCTTGTAGGAATTCCAAAGCGTCAGACTATATTCTTCCATAAGAATTATTTGGCATTCACTTCAGTAATTTTTTCCAAGGGTTCTGCTTCCTCCCACTTGGTGAAGTAATTTACAACCAAGATGATGAATTTTTGTTGTCACGTGGCTATAGGGAAGGGTCCCATTATATCAATTCTCCACTGGGTGAAAGGCCAAGGACTTTGCATTGATGCAAGCTCCAGAGCAGGTGTATAAGCGAGATTGGAATGCAATTAATAATTTTCGCACTTTTGAGTAAACTCAAGTGCGTCCTATTTTATTGTAGGCCAATAGAATCATTGACTCATGATCTTGTAAGCCATTGCTCTTCCTCCTAAATATTCTCCACAAACTCCTGAATGAACTTCTCGAAGTGCGTAACCAGCTTATGAAGGTATGAGACACTTGAGATATGGTCCGGTGAAGGCGCGCTTATACAACTCGCCTCCAATAATGGTGAAATTTGTTGCTTGTCTTTGAAGTCTTGTTGCAGCCATGGGTTCTTCAAGCGATACCCCATCTTGTAAAAAAGACAAGATGGGATCAATCCAAGACACCTCTCTTGGTTCATCGATTGATTGTATGACCTTACAGTATATGATCTCTCA